>NC_090265.1:349974643-350117143 GCF_040414725.1 Anabrus simplex | reverse complement strand
TGACAAGCTCCTAAATAGCCCCGTTGAGGATGTAGGACAGAAAACAATAGAGGAAGATATCCCAATTACATGGACAGAAGTAGAGCAAGTTCTCCATATGATAAGAAATGGTAAGTCAGCAGGAGCTGATGAAGTTACAGCTGACAGGATTAAAGCTGCTGGTCCACCAGGAATACAATGGCTGTATAGAGTTCTCAGAACAATATGGAAGGATAATGAAATACCTGGAGATTGGACAAAAGGGATAATAGTTCCTTTAAGAAAGGGAGTAGAAGGAAAAGTGAAAATTACAGAGAAATTACCCTCCTATCACATGGCCTTAAAATTATGGAGAAGATCATTGAAGCCAGAGTAAGGGATGTACTAGAGCCTATCTTAGATGAGGAAGAACATGGCTTCAGGGCTAGAAGAAGCACAACAGATCTGATATTTGCTTTGAGGATGTTGGCAGAGAAACACTGGGAAAGAGGAAAAGACCTAATTATTGTGTTTATGGACCTTGAAAAGGAGTATGATAATGTTCCTAGATCAACTATTTGGAAAAGTCTTAGAAAACTTGGTGAACCGGAGTACCTTATTAGGAAGATCCAAATGCTATATACTAATTGCAAAAACTGTGTCATTATTGGAGATGGTCACTCTACATGGTTCAATACAACCGAAAGAGTACTACAGGGAAGTATCTTATCAAATCTTCTATTCATAGCAGTTATGGCTACCATTTTAAAGGAACTAAAAGGAAAAGGTAATAAAGATCTTCAAGCTCTGGTGTTTGCAGACGATGTGGCAATATGAGATGAAACAGAGGAGGGAGTGCAAAATAATCTGAATGCAAGGTGTAAGAAGTTTGATGATTACGGAATGAAACTGAACCCATCAAAAACAGTAGCATTGAAAATCAGCAGACTTAATACAGAATGCAACATACAAATACAGGACCACCAAATTGAAGTAGTACACCAATTCAGATATTTAGAAAGCGTAATGGCTAGTAATAATAGAGCAAAGATAGAAATAACAAACAGAGTAACCAAAGGCTCTAACTTTTACAGTATCGTTAGACACCTACTATGGGATAAGAAGGTCCCACAAAGAACAAAAATGACCCTGTACAATTCATATTTCATTCCCATCCTTACATATTCTCTCGAAACATGCACACTAACATCAAAGGATTGTACTAGGATTTCACGCCAGTGAAATGAAATTTCTTAGAACTGCCCTCCAAAAGACACAACTTGATCACGTGAAAAATTATGTGATCCGCTCTAACCTAGGTATAAATGAATCGATGGAGCAAAGACTTAGGTCATCTAGACTTAAATAGTTTGGACATGTCAAACGAATGAACAGCACAAGGTTACCATTTGCTTATTTGGAAAAGAGAATAACATGTAGAAGACCAGCTGGAAGACCAAGAAGAAGATGGATGGACCAACTGAGGGAAGACGTAGAGAGAAGAAGATGGAATTGGGAATGGGAAACAAAATCTTTTTGAATAGGCAACTTTGGAAGGCGCTCTTTTTCAAACACCCTACCCGGCCCGCTGGAAGGGCAAAGTAGGAAAGTAGGAAAGAAGCCTTGTTTAGGTCAGAGGAAAGGAACATAAACAGCTTTTCTTCACAAGAGGTAGTGGGATTCACGTTTCTGAGAACAGGTGAGTCACGTTTGGAAGAACATCCCATGACGACGACGTTGGCGAGTAAAATAATCGTTATGACTGGATTGTTTTTATCAAGTTTTAAATCTACTTCACTCCAAAAAATACCTATACTGGCCCGAGTTACAAGATATTCAAATATTACTTTGTTAATGATCTTGCCTGCTATATTAATAGCAACAACCCTACCTGCCAACTTTCCAAATACAGTAGAGTCTCGCTCAACCGACCTTCGCTTATCTGACATTCCGTGTTATCCGACACTGGTAGGCTTAATTTGAACTTTAGGTGGAGGCAATTCTGGGACACCCGGTGCGGAGGGTGCGACCGTGGGACAAGAGCTGGCAGTCATGTGGTAGGACCGGGTTTTCCTCAAGGACAGGTGCAGCGAGTCTTCATTTCATTGTTCAGTGTAGTATTGGTTGGGCGCGGATGTTATAGTTTTCATATCCTATGTGAGTATGGCGAGTAAACGGAAGAAAGTGATTGTTGCTGTGGAAGACAAGTTGAGTGGGTTAAAGAGATTGTACAAAGCGGAAACTTTTCAAAAAGTGGCTTTAGATTATGGTGCTGGACCTGTTACAGTGGGAGACTGGAAACATAAGAGGGAAGAAATTGAAAAGTGGTGCTCTACCAGAGCAACAAGTGATGCACTGAAAATTAGAAAAAAAAATGAAAAATGTGAGTACGAAAAAGTAAGTGAAGCACTATTTCTTTGGTTCACTCAAAACTGGGGAAACGGCCCGTCAATATCTGGCCCCATTCTGCAAGAAATGGTGGTGTATTTCCAGAAGGAGTTTTATGAAGGGGACCCTAATTTTTCTGCCAGTGCTGGGTGGCTTGATCAGTGGAAAAAACGGTACGACATTAGGCAGCTTAATATCTGTGGAGAAAAACTGTCAGCTAAATCCGGTGAGGTTGTGAAATTTAAAAAGGAATATCAAGAAATAATTCTTGTAGAAGGATTAACCGGTGGTCAGATTTTTAATTGTGATGAGACTGGGCTGAATTTCAAGATGCTGCCATCAAAACTCTCGCAGCCCAAGCCAAGACGTCTGCACCTGGCTACAAGCGTAGTAAGGAAAGAGTTACTGATCTTGCCTATAGTAATATTACTGGGAACTTGAAAGCAAAATTGCTTATGATCGGTAAAGCAAAGAAGCTTAGGACATTTAAAAACATTTTTGTTAATGCTCTTTCAGTCCATTACACGAATCAGAAGGCTGCCTGGATGTCTGCTGACTTCTTAAAAGACTGTTTTTTTACAAAGTTTGTTCCAGATGTAGAATAATTTCTAACTTCGAACAATCTCCCTAGAAGAGCACTTCTTCTACTGGACAACGCACCATCACACCCAAATGAAGAGCAACTTAAGAAGTGGTGACATCAAAGTCATGTTCCTCCCTCCCAACGTGACGTCATTATGCTGCCAATGGACCAAGGTGTGCTGGAAACATTGAAGAGGAAATATCGGCGGAAACTCCTTTCATCCCTGATAGAGAAAATGGCAAAGACATCATAGAAAAGTTAAAATGAAACAACATGAAAGACGTGCTACACTGGATAGCGCAGTCTTGGAAAGAAGTTGAAACAACGACATTAGAAAGTATTGAGTGAAGTTGAACCTCGAGAGGAGGTGGTACAAGAAAACGTGGAAAACATTGTTCCCTTACTGAATTGCATTCCTGGCTGTGAGGATGCTACGACTCAAGATGTAAGTGGTGTGCACAAGATCAGTTGTTTGAAATAACTGACCCTGATATTATTGGTTTTGTGAATGCTAATGAAAATAGGATGATAAAGAAGAACGAGGCATTGCAGAATAAAAGGAGAAAACAATGACTCACAGTGAAGGATTATCGTCGATGGCGGCACCTCGCAGCAAGAAAACTTGAATCAGCAGGCAAGCAGACATTGTTGACGAGTTTCTTTTCGTAAGACATTTATCATGTTTTTGTTCAATACTGCATCTACTGTATAATACAACTGAACTGATAAGTCAATAAACAGAGTACAGCAAAACATAGTAATACAGTATAGCCTTCCTGTTTGTTTTAGTTCATTTTCAAAGTTATTCTGTATTATCCGACATTTTTGGTGATCCAACGTACTCCAGGTCCTGTTTAGGTCGGATAATCGAGACTCTACTGTAACCTATTAGTAAAATCCCCGTATGTCAAAATACGCGGGAATCCAATGCACCAAAATGCAGTAAAACATGACAAAATTAATGTATTTTCTTCACTCAAGTTCAACAGCTTTAATATAAAGCACCGATGACATTATAAGGGACAAAATATTTCACCTCGGTTAAACTAACACAAATATCTTTAAAATGCAACAATGAAATCTACTTACACGATGTAATTTGTTAATGCATACGACTAATTAAAACTTTGAAGTAAAGAGTATGTTGCTGCACACAATTATACAACGGTTGGGGCAAAAGTCATGGCAACTATTTTTTTTTCTTGAAGATACCAGTCCCGTTGGAAAATGTGACATATACAGATGAAAGGACAAGGTGTTAACTACATGTGTGGACAATGAATAGCACTGAAATATGGTAACACACTAATTTATTACGGTAGTATACAGGGCAATATGGCCTGCCCGGTGCAAAAGAATGACAACACAGTACACATAAAGTTGACATGACAAACCTGGGCCTAAAGACCCTCAAAGTAGTCCCCTGCTGCTGACACCACACGCTGCCAATGATGTGGGAGGCACTGAATACCATCTGCTTCAGCATTTGCCGCACCATGTGTGAATCGGGTCATCTGTTGGCGCACACCATTAGCAATGTCCTCTCGTGTTGCAAACCGCCTACCATGTAGTGGTTCCTTAATCTTTCGAATGAGATCAAAGTCACAGGGCGAAATGTCGGGAGAGTACGGTGGGTGCTCCAATTCTTCTCACCCCCAACGTCGCAGTAGCTGCCCTACACACTCTGCTTTATGTGGTTTTGCATTGTCACGCAGGATTATTTCACTGTCCACAAGCTCCGGACGTTTCTCCTAAACGCCACGTCGTATCTGTTGCACCAGGAAGTCCCTGTAGTACTGTGCGGTCACTGTTCTGCCATGTGGAACAAAGTGGCAAACAATGACACCCCTGACGTCATACGCGACGATCACCATCAATTTGACTGGGGAAGGATTCTGTTGGACCTTCTGCCTCCTTGGTGATCCAGCATGTCGTCACTCCACGGACTGACGTTTCAGTTCTGGTTCGTATGCCCTGGTCCAAAATTCATCGATGGCGATTATTCGTGACAAGAATTGATCGCCGCCCTGTTGCCAGCGTGCAAGGTGGTCGGAGCATATTGCATAGCGCACCCACCTTTGAACTTCCGTCAGTGCACACGGTACCCACCGCGATGCAATTTCGCGCAGTTGCAGCTCATTATGCAATATCCTGTGGACAGTGCATTTCTCGATGCCACTCGTCCTCTCTAACTCCAGTAGCATCCATCGTCTGTCTTTGTCCAAGAGCTACTCGATGACGGCACGTGCCACGGCAGTCCGCACAATGACAGATCGTCCCGAATGTTGCTCATCACTGGTTGACACACGTCCTTGCTGAAACTTTCCTACCCACCGTGCTACTGTACGGTATGGTGTAAGGCATTATTCCCAAGGGCTTCCGCTAATTCTCTGTGACATTCCATTTCTCCCTCGAAGAACGGGTATTTTGATGTACGCGCGCTGCTCAACACGAGTTACTTCCATCTCGCACGACACTCACCAACTGACTGATTTCACAGCCCTTGCTGCGCTACTACCAGCTATCACAGAGTCATCTGTTGTTCTGCATACACACTATGCCTGCAGAACTTCCACACAACACATCTATGTTTGTGATCCGTTCACATATCTACAAGAAAAAAATAGTTGCCATGACTTTTGCCCCAATCCTCGTATGCACACAAGTTATTTACATTATTTGCACCATCACATGCACATCTCCATTCTGATTTAACAGCTAAAGTTGTGGCTTGCTTTGCTTTCTTCAGAAAATCAATAGAGTATGTGTTTGGATAACATGCTTCTTCAAAATGGAAATGGCTTCCAGAGTTCCACTGGACATCAAAGACCTCAACTGTGTCCTCTTCTTCCTATCCAGGATAAAAATTTGTTTACACTCTGCATTACTGTGTGATGTAAGAATAGACAGCATGAATCTACAGATCCTGTCATTTATAATGTCCAACCGCTCCATGGATATTCAACAACTGTGCCCATTTTGAATCATTTGTAGCTTGGTTACTTACAACATTAGGTAAGTCGTCTACCTGAAGAGCCACAAACTGGCTTTGGAGTTCATTCACTGCGTCATCTCTTGTTTCAATTTCTCTTTTACACAAAATAACAGGAAACTTCTCCAAAAAGAAATTAACAGAAGAAAACTGTGCTTTTCAATGGCATCAAGTTTAGCAACCTGTGCATATTTTAGGACATCGTTCTTAAAAGGGAACTTATGTAGTCACAGGCTGCACAGAAATAGTTTCTAACTGATGAGAAAAACAGAGATTTGTCTCGCCTTGTAGCGCCTTAACCAAGTTCGAGGTTTGAATGCCAATTACCAATTCTTCATCATCCTTCTGATTCTGGTTTGGGTGATACTGGACATCAAGCAATGCTGACCGTTTAACTACACTTGGCTTCACAAACTTGGTGAGCATCTGTTTTAATACATCCATCATTAATTTAAACAGTACACGGATATGTGGAGAAGCACTCTGAAGGAATGTATTGATCTTATCAAATTATGGGGTAGTCACATGTATTTAAAAAAAAAAAAAAGTACAAAATGCCTTGTTTACGTCAGAGGAAAGGAACATAAACAGCTTTTCTTCACAAGATGTAGTGGGATTCACGTTTCTGAGAACAGGTGGGCCACGTTTGGAAGAACATCCCATTTTATTTGGCAGAAAGTTGGCAGACAGTTTGTCATTGGATGTACTGTGTCCTTTGTGAATAGTAAGAAATGATAAATTGGCAGAAATATTTGGAGCTCACACTACCACCTCCTCCTTAAAAATTGAGAGAAGTGGATACCACTGATATAATAATCTGTCTAAACGCCTGGCTAGGGACAACCATCTTGTGCACACATGCTTCAATGACTTCTTTGTTTCTTTTCCATGCATACTTCAAAATTTCTGAAGGCGGTCTTTTCTTTTGGCACTCTTCTCCAAAGAATGGAAAATATCAACAAGAATCTCATCAATCCTAACTGGTGAAGTTGCAGCAGCTTTTTCAGCAGCTAAGTTAATTAGATGGCAGCTGCAACCAATACCAAAAATATCCTGATGAGCTTCTTTCAAAACTGTTAACTCCATTTTTCTATCCAATCATAAAGGAGCATTGTCAGAACAGAATGCCAGACAGTTCTTAATTGGCACTTTAATTCCAACTGTGACAATAGCAGCTTTCTTGTGCTCTGTTGAATCCCCTTCCAGTGCTGGTACCGATAAAAGAGCACTTATAATACTTTCTCGAGCAGTAGCATAAAAAGTAACCATTATGGGATACAACTTGGAATCTGTATCATTGCTTCCATCTGTCCACAAAGGAAATGGACTATTCTTTAAACAACTAACAATGTCCTGTGTGGCAGAACGCACCATTTCATTTAGGACATACATTGCTTTTGTGCGACCACAACTATACATTTTTGCGACTTCTGACGTAGGAAACATCTTGCTGAACAAAGCTCCTGCATGATTAGTTGCACTCAATGGAATGATGTGTTCCACTAAAAGAAAAAGTTAACAAACACTTGGCTTTCATTACATCGCAAACATTATCTCCAGCTTTGGCAAAAAAAACTGTTTATTTTCTGATTTGTTCCTTAGATTTCAAATTACCTAGATGTTAACACACTTTCCACAATTAGCCAGGTTGTTCTTTCCACCATGTGCTATGTTAATATTATAAAAGCACACGGTACAAAAGGCAAATTTGTCACCTTTTCTCGATTTCAGTATACATGGGGAACTCGAAGAATAGGTTTCCCTAAACACCTGATGTTTTTTCGTAGATTTACTTATGATTACCGATAAGCAATGATCATAAGACAAAATAACCAACAAACACAATTCACATTACTCCACAACTACATAACCTTTGCAATA
The DNA here is from genome assembly GCF_040414725.1 of Anabrus simplex. Classification (NCBI taxonomy): domain Eukaryota; kingdom Metazoa; phylum Arthropoda; class Insecta; order Orthoptera; family Tettigoniidae; genus Anabrus; species Anabrus simplex. The sequence goes on along the minus strand of NC_090265.1, from coordinate 350,109,341 downwards.
CGTGGCAAATACGAAGCAAATTAAGCGACGAACATAATTCACATGCTTGTTCATAACTACAACATGACATATGCTTTGTAATTCATGATGAAGATCAAAATGTTTTTTATACAGGATGGAAAAAGTTATTATTGAACAAAAGAACAAGCGAACAGTTATCCAAGAGTCAGTCTCTTTCAACACAAAAAAATCGATATACAATAGATTGACTGGGATACAGAACGCATCTCGTATTCCCAGTCGAAGACTATAACGATCGGATGAATATAAAACAGAGCAATGTATCGAATATTTGCTGGTCACACAGCACGTATCGGCGGCTTGCAGAAGCTTGTTCTGGCGCAAATTTTTAAAATATCTTGGGAAACTCGATTTCTCATCCCGAGGTGGCACAGAGTTGCATGTACCATTTTTACTGCATATCAACCTTCCTGCCATACTTAAATCTCTGGCAGTACGGTACCGGGAATCAAACTCAGGCTCCCGAGAACGGCAGCTAATTGTGCTAACCATTACACTGACAGACATTCTTAACTACAAAACACAGGCATATAGCATGACTGATGCGTGCTTGCAATGCTCAGATCGGACTTGAAACTATTCACCTATTTGTGCGAAGTCATCGTAGCTGCAGTAGGGCTACGCTACGGAGGTGGACACTTCTTAACTACACGATGTACCACACGACTTTGACGCGTGTTTTCATTGCGTGCACTCACCCCACCTGCTGTCCGACTCGTTGGCTGAACGGTCAGCGTACTGGCCTTCGGTTCAGAGGGTCCCGGGTTCGATTCCCGGCCGGGTCGGGGATTTTAACCTTCATTGGTTAATTATAATGGCTCGGGGGCTGGGTGTTTGTGCTGTCCCCAACATCCCTGCAACTCATACACCACACACAACACTATCCTCCACCACAATAACACGCAGTTCCCTACACATGGCAGATGCCACCCACCCTCATCGGAGGGTCTGCCTTACAAGGGCTGCACTCGGCTAGAAATAGCCACACGAAATTATTATTATTATTATACCCCACCTGCTGTTGCTACGCAGCAGACTGGTGACTCAGCCCTCTCCTTCCCCCACCCACGCCTCGCACCTGACATTGACCAAGAAACAACGTTCCTCAGTTGCGCTGCAATCTCCATAGTGTTCGTGAGTTTTCCTAGCGTCACTGTCGAGGTACAGTATCGTTGTGCTGTTTTGTTTGCTCGTTGTCCGCGATGGCAACGAAACGTAAAAACATTGTTGTGACTTGGAAAAAAGGATGGAAGCATTAACAAGAATTGATAAGAGAGAATCATCAAAGAACATTGCTGCTGAGTTTGGAGTAGGAACATCGATCGTATCTGATTGAAAAAAGCAGAAAACGCATTCAAGACTTTTGTGTCAATATGATTTCCAAGGACAGTTTGCATAATCGGTGTAAAGCAAAAACTGCTAAACTAGAAACTCTGGACGAAGTATTGTTTGCCTGGTTTTGTGCTGAAAGAGAACGTGGTTTGCCGAATCCTCGACCCATCATCCAACAGAAAGAACTGAGTTTGAACAAACAGTTGCCCCATGGAGATCCAAGTTTTATAGCTCAAATATAGCCAAATTGGACAGATAGAAAAAACTGCATGGAGTGCATCAACTTACAATCACTGGGAAAAGCTTGTCAGGTGATGTTGAAGCAGCAGAAAAATTTAAAAGAGAGTTTGAAGACTTTATTAAACAGGAAAAATTGATGCAGATCAAGTTTACAATGCTGAAGAATCCGGTTTATTTTACTGGATGTTGCCAAGTAAAATGCTAGCCTCAAAAGTAGAAGATTCAGCGAAAGGGTACAAAAAAGGGAAAGACCACCTCACCATAATCGCTTGCAGTAATGTGTCAGGAAAGCACAAACTTCCCCAGCACCGTACATTGAAAAAAGTAAAACAAAATTCTCTGCCTGTCGTTTACAGCTCACAAAAAAGTGCTTGGATGGTTAGTGACATTTTCAAACAATGGTTTGTCCAGAATTTTGTGCCGTCAATAAAAAGATATTTGATGAAGAGTGGCCTTCCTAACAAGGCGGTTTTGCTGATTGACAATGCACCTTCGGATCCGTCTGTCAATGAACTAGACAAAGATGATATTTCAGCCACGTTTTTACCACCTAATGAAACTTCTCTTGTTCAAACGATGGACCAAGGAGTTCTACAAAAAATAAAAAAAGTGTACAAAAGGCAAATGGTAAGTCAACTGGTAGAGAACGAAGGAGAGCATGGTGGGGTAGAGGTGCTGAAATCTTTTAACGCAAAGACTGTTATTTATATTACTGCGGAAGATTGGGACAAGGTTGGAAGAAAAACTTTGATAAAGTCATGGAAAAAGTTGTGGCCCGGCATGTGTGACTTGCCAAAAAACAAGATTGAAGAAGAAGAAAAAAATAAGTGTGGAAGAAGATTTTATATACATTTAAAAAAATATTAATGGCTGTTCCGATGTTGATGAAGAAGACATTGCCAATTGGTTGCAAATCAACAATGACGGAGGTTATAAACTGATTACAGAGGGAGACATTATTGCATCATGCAGTGTTACTGAAAATGAAGAGGCTTCCAATTCAGACAGTGTTGATGAACCAGCTGTGGTTATGACCCACACAGAAGCAGTACCAAACATAGAGAAATTGATGGTTTATTTCGAGAGTCAAGCCGAAACATAGCCAAATGAAATTCTTATGTTAAAGCGGATGCGAGATCGCGCTGCTAGTAAGCAGTACACTAAATTGAGGCAGCAGAAGCTCAATGTCTTTACTACCGACTAGTTTATAGCTATATTATGTACAGTGAAAATATGTAGGCTATTACAGTACATACAGTGTATGTGTTTTTAGGTGAAAGTGTGCCATAAAAATTTCTAAACTCCATTAAAAATATTTCGGTGATGTACATGTTTTTTTATCATTCTTCCGTCATTCACTGGATAACCCGGATTTTTGTTAACTCGGATTGGCCCTAGTCCTAGTTGATCCGGGTAAACAAAGTTCTACTATATGTCAATGAATGTATCTTCAGAAGCATATGCAACAGTTCTGAACAAAATCAACCTGTACAACCTCATCATCATTATCTATTTTCCGGTATAAGTACAGGATCTACCGGCACGGGCTCCGCAGCTGCTGTTCGTGCGTCTATATGACGTCATGTATAACGTGTTTGAAGTGCAGTGGCAGCTAAATATATAAATTAATGGTCTGGTATATTTGGCTGTTTGAGAAGATGTAACATGATCTACAGGCACTAAATTGGGTTAAGACTTCACTAACTGGTTCGTAAAAGAGACATTAATGATACGATAAGATGTGGCCGACATGACATCGCCCAAACTTGACGAGTACGAGCCCCCAGGTTAAGGCCGCGATGCGGCCAACAGGCTTCTAACATCCCTTGCAAAAACAATTGTAATTCACCGAAAACCAATGATAGAGACAGGTTAGGTTGTGATCTATCGAAAACCACTGATAGTGGCAGGTAGGGTTGTGATCCACCAAAAACCACTGATAGAGACAGGTTAAGCTGTGATCCACCGAAAACTACTGATAGTGACAGGTTAGGTTAGGTGCGACAGCATTGCTAATTGAGTGACTAATCTTGGAAGTACACGTTTGGAGATCACGTCACGAATGGGAAACCAACACTATACATAGAGAGTATATTGCAATCACTAATACAGGATATGAATTTATGGATACTCACCATAAGTGCAGGATCTGTTGGCACAGGAGTGGACAGAAGATGGACTTCTTGTTTTGGCATAGTTGTACTCCCTCTTAAAATAATAAATACCAGTATAGTTGCAGCACCGAACAGGAGATTCAATTGTTTTGGCTGGTTGTACTTCCTCTCAAAACAATAATTCGTAAGATGGGCCGGGACTGGGCAGAATATTGAATTGTTTCTTTCTAGTTGTACTTCCTCTTGAAACAATAATCACCACCATCACAGAGCAGGACACACGGCTGGATTGTTTTCATCTAGTCGTACTTCCTCTTAAAACAATAATCATCACTATCACAGAGCAGGACACACGACTGTATTGTGTTCGTCTAGTTGTACTTCCTCTTAAAACAATAATCAGCACCATCACAGAGCAGGACACACGACTGTATTGTGTTCGTCTAGTTGAACTTCCTCTTAAAACAATAATCAGCACCATCACAGAGCAGGACACACGACTGTATTGTGTTCGACTAGTTGTACTTCCTCTTAAAACAATAATCAGCACCATCACGGAGCTGGATTGCTTTTGTCTAGTTGTACTTCCTCTTAAAAATAATAATCAGCACCATCACAGAACAGGATTGCTTTTGTCTAGTTGTACTTCCTCTTAAAAACAATAATCAGCACCACTGTTAATGAAACTCGTGATTTGAGTTTGATGTATTTTTGTTCCTCTTAGAAGTTAACGTTGACAACAATTAAGAGAGAAGACAGAGCCATCTTTTGTGGTAAATATTACTTACTTTGCATCTGTGTTAAGGGTAATATACTATCTGTATCTATATGTATATATACATCTTTTACACCTCAAATTATCAAGTAACTTGTTAGCTGAGTGGAGAAGCTGATGGAGTACTGAGTTGAAGACCGCTGGTTTGCCAGGAATTTATAACAGGTAAGTAAAATTAGTATAATATGCAAATATGTAAGTGATATAAATACGTATAAAATGTGATAAACGGATACCGGTGAAGTAAAGGCGAGAGGAGAAGGAAAGTGAAGAGATGGAAAGTAAAAGGAGAAATTTCTTCAGGACCATTTAGTTTCTCCCCACCTGAAACCCCTACTACCCAGGAGGTCCCGTAAGAATGTCATCATAGCTGTGCCGGCTGATTCTGGCCTTGTTCCCATTTCCCTTTTCCAGCTACCGCAGGGTTGAGTTTCTCCTGTCTTTTTGTCAGTGTTCAGGTAACAAGGTATCAACAGCATATGTTAGTATTTAGCACTAATACATCTTACACATCAGCTATTTACACTTCATTGATACTTCATACCTCCAATCCAAGCTTCTCACACTCTGGTAGAATGTATTTCCCTGTTGAATCCTTTTACTGATCTCCATGTCCAGCCCTGGCATCCTGCATCAGTTCGCTTTTCAAGTACTTGAAGCTCTCCAGAATTTGACGTTTTTGTCCTTTAATTTATATAATTCCCTTCCCTTTCACCTCTAGTCAACACCACTGTCTTACTCTTTTTCATGCTAATTTTCATTCCAAAATTTTCCATTATCTAACTCAACATGTCGAGTTGCCCTTGTACTTCCTCTCTGTTTGCTCCCCACACCACAATATCATCTGCAAACAGCATTACCTTCAGTTAACTGTCCCTCTATTTTACCTTTGTCTCCTTTACATTTTCGTCCATAATTATTATGAATAACACAGCACACTTCCATGTCATAGGCCAGTTTCATTCCAAACACCACTCTGTTCTCCCCATATGTGTCTGGACACTGCTGCAACAATTTCTGTGCATTGCTTGCACATATTCTATCATTTGTGTTGCATTACTTTCATACCTTCGCTCTGGGTACACTATCGTAAGCCTTTTCTGAATCAAGGAATGTCATCTCCATATCTCTTCTGTATTCCCGATGTTTTTCTATTAACTGCCTCAAATTGAAGATGGGGTTTAGTGTTGATCTACCATTTCAAAACCCACATTGCTCTTCTTGACATTGTTCTTCCACCTTTCTTCTCATTCTCTTTTCTAATACCCTATCAAATATCTTTGCTAGCTGACATATATGACTGTGACTCATCAATAATTATCACGTATCTTCTTGTCCCACTTCTTTAATACAAATATTAATACTCCTTTACTCCAGTCATTTGGTACGGATTTTTCTTTCCAAACCTGTACAATGTGTAGAAATATAATGTTTAGAATAACAAATTTACCAGTAAAATATCTTACTTGGTCATGTAACGTGTAGTGATTCTCTTAGACTTCTGTACTCCCCCTCCAGCTTCTCCAGCAGCTAAAATGTCAATATTCTCTCCTTCATCCTGTAACATAATTTAAAACAAATGAATTTATGCAAAATGTCTATACAAAGTATTGAAAGGTATTAAAACCAATATTAATACCAAATACGAAAGTGGTAGTGTAACTATTTATATAATTTGTCAGACCACATTTCCTCCGTACTGTAGTTCTCACCAACATGTTACCAACTTTTCAAAATTTTTGACGGAATTCCACTCTACTAAAGATCAGATCTGTGTTGGTTGATCTATGGCTGAGTTTTTAATTAGTATTGTCGGGTAAACACCAAATGTGTCACTAGAGATATTTTACAGAGGGTACCAAAACTTACAACATGGAGTGTCGAAAAACTTTTTACACCATTAAAAGAATCCTCTCTTGGGTATGAACCAACAATCGGGGGATCCGATGGCCAACACTATCACTGTACCACAGAAGAAGCTTGTAAAATCATGAGGTACTAATTATAAATGAGCTGTATTTTTATAACCCAGAAATATTTCATGACAACAAAATTAACTTTCCTAAGGAGAACTAAATACAAAACTGAAGAAAATTATTGATTGCATTAGATAACAAAAGCTCATTTATGTTCCTTTCTTAGTGTTTACTGAGTGAACTGAACGTACTGAACATGAATAAACTATTACCTTTTATGATATTTTTCAATAATGTATGGGCAAGCAAGCAGGTATTCACATGACTACTATATGGTCTCAAATGCAGTCTCTTCCTACTACCCATCACTATCACGGAAAAGGTTGACAAGTTTCACCTACAGTAGGAATTCTTATGAATCTGAGCATTCTCCTGGATGACTCTGACATGGCAAGTGTATCACAGTCATTTTCAAGCATACTTATGTACTTACAATAACCATAGGCAAAATGAGCCCCTGCTGTTGAGTTCAAACTTGCTGAAATTTGAGATGTGTCTACCTAAGAAAACATCCGTAATCAATTTCCAGGGTCATGCACATTGCTTCCTAAAACTATGTCCAGCAACAAAGTTGGAAACAAATGCAAATGAAAAGAGTCTGCTGCTTGTAAAAGTCAAAATCAAATGTTACGAGCACTCGGATAAGTGTTTTGTTCACAGAGCCTTGAATACAATTGGCACCAAGGGGGACTTTTTCTGAATATCAGAAATAATATCACATTTGTACACCTCCTTCTTTTCTTCTTCTTCTAGCCTATTTCAATCCACTGCTGGATATAGGCCTCTTCCATATGCTTCCAACGTCTTCAGTCTTGAGCCACTTGGAACCAGCATGTTCCAGCCAACAGCTTTATGTCATTGAGCCATCTCTTCTGGGGTCTTCCAATGCCTCTCTTGTGTTCCCATGGTCTCCAGAGAACAATCCTAGAGGTCCACCTGTTGTAGTCTTGTCGACCTACGTGTCCTACCCATTGTCATTTTAGACTTGCTACTCTCTCTAGGATGTCTGTTACATTCGTTCTTCTCCTGATGTCCTCCGAACGGATCTTATCCCTAAGGCTGATCCCTAGCATCTGTCGCTCCATGGCTCGTTGTGTTCACTGCAGCTTGCGAGCACTTTCCTTCGTCAGAATCATCGTTTCCAGACCGTAAGTAGTAACTGGCAGCACGCACGTATTATAAACCTTGGTCTTCAGGTTAACTGGAACATCCTTGTTGGTCAGGATGAATCTTAGTTTTCGGAATGCTATCCAAACTCATACCTATTCTGCGAGGAATTTCTGCATGTTGGGTGTCTTTTCCAAGTTTTATCTTGTGTCCAAAATAGATGTACTCATCGACAGCTTCTATATATTGGTTTCCCATTTTGAGTGGTTGACTGTCTGGGCTTAGTATTTTCGTTTTATTAATGTTCATTTCCAAACCAATCTTAGCAGAGGCAGTTTTTAATTCTTCGATCATGCTTTCTAGCTCATCTAGATTTTCACTTATGAGCACAATGTCATCGGCAAAACGCAGATGGTTCAAATATAACCCGTTGATTTTTATTCCTTTTTTATCCCAATGAAGGATTTTGAATACATCTTCCAAGGCAAGGGTAAACAGCTTTGGAGAGATTGTGTCACCTTGTCGAACTCCTTTGCCAACTGGGATCTTATTGGTGATGAGGTCTTCGTCCACTCTGACTACCACTGTTGCTTGATCATAAATGTTTTCCAGGAGCTTTATATACCTTGAGTTTATTATGGCATTTTGAAGTGCTTTCATGATTGCCCAAATCTCCACTGAGTCAAAAGCTTTTTTATAATCAATGAAGGCCAGATGAATCTTGATGTTGTACTCAGTGGTTTTTTCAAGAAGAAGACGAATAGTATGGATGTGATCAACAGTTGAGAAATCTTTACGAAATCCCGCTTGCTCGGCAGGTTGATAAAAATCCAGTTCTCTTGTGAGGCGGTTGGTTACAATTTTAGTCAGGAGCTTGTAAAGGTGTGATAACAAACGCACAGGACGATAGTTCTCTAAATTTTCCTTATCACCTTTCTTGAAGAGAAGTATCACTTCAGCATTTTTCCAATTTTCTGGTATTCTTCCAGAGTTAGTACACTTGTTGAGGAGTATTCTCACGGCTGCTAGCAGATCTCTTCCACCTAATTTCAGCATTTCATTAGTTATTTTATCCTTCCCAGGGGATTTTTTATTCCTTAGTTGTTTAAGTGCATTTTCAATCTCAGCAGTGGTTACTTCCGGTGTTAGGCCTACTTCATGTGTATAATTCTGGGCTAGTTGATCATCACTGGGTAGTTTATTAATGGTTGATGTATACAGCTTGTAGTAGAAATCTCTAATAACTTCAGTAATGTTTTGCCTATCAGTGACTATTTCTCCATTTTGGTTCCTAAGTTTTGTAATTTTTGGTCTTCCTGTAGACATGATGTTCTTTAAAATCTCCATGTTTTTATTTTCTTCAATTGTTTGCATGATCATGTTATTATTGAATTTCCTTTGATCGTTTCTTATTTCCTTGCGAATGGTCTTGTTAAGATTTTTGTATTCTGCTGTATCCCTGTCCATTGTCTTCCTGTCCTTAATGAGCTGTATGGTATTAAGTGAAAGTCGGCTCCTCTTATTAGTTTTCTTCAATGGGATCTTCTTTGTTGCATTTTGAATACTGACTGTAATTTTCTCATTAAGTTTGTTCACGTCCAAGTATTTCAAATCTTCTATTGGGTTAAGTTTTTTGGTAAGAGCTTGTTGAAATGATGATGTTTTTCTAAGTCCTCCACTCTTGGAAAAGTGTGCCCCCTTGTCATTTTGGACCGTTCAAGTTTGAGGTCAAGTGTGGAGGTTGCTCGGACTAGCCTATGATTGCTTCCTGTAACAAATTTGTTGAGAACAGCAACATCTATACAATATTTCTTCTTGTTGGTCACGATAAAATCTATCTCATTCTTGGTTTGTCCATTGGGGCTCTTCCATGTCCATTTTCATTGGATGAGTTTTTTAAAGAAAGTATTCATGCAATGGAGATTTTTGGCTGTGAGATATTCTAGCAATCCTTCACCTCTTTCGTTTCGATTGCCTAGTCCATATGTACCCATGTTCTATGGGTCTCTGATTTCCTTTTGACCCACTTTTGCATTGAAGTCTCCAATGAAGATACACAGATGTGTCTTTTCGGAATTTTTCGCTTTGGTGATATCTTCATACAGCTGTTCCACTTCCTCTTCGTCAGAAGTACTGGTTGGAGCATAGACGTGTATGACTTGTATGGAGAATTTTCTATTCAATTTGAGGACTACATATATCACTCTGAGAGAGACACAAATCATCTTGTGTATGAATTCTTTGATATTTTTATTGATAAGAATAGCAACCCCATGTGCAGAAGCATCCCCGTTATTATGTAAGATGACATGACCTGATGGAAGGTTCTCAGCTTTTTCTCCTTGAAGGCGAGTCTCACAAATGCCCAGAATGTCCCATTTTTGTGTCATGCAGTTCTTGTTCTAGTCTTTCCAGGTGTTCAGCTAGTCTCATAGTTCTTATGTTGTATGTGGCTATCCTTACTTTTTTAGTCGTTCTTTTCGAATTTTCCCCCCAGAATCCTTGAGGCAGACTGATGTGTTGTCAGTGTGAGATTCTGAGTCTTTCACTCTACTCACCTGGGGTAGTTTCGTTTGAAAATTCAAAGTCATAGGAGTTTATGGAAGGTGTTCAGCAATAAAAATCCACGCTTGCCAGACGTGTTAGTGAGTTGTGATTCAGCCGCCCCTAACATGGGGAACAGACGCTGTCGGGGTACCGCCACTAACATGTGGAACCGTCGTACCCTTTGTGTGTTGTACTCGTATTAATCCCCAAGTACAGGGCTGCCTCTTCCAACATCTCTGCCATACCGAAGGTCACCCTCTCCGCCGTTGATGTCGTTGAGGTCTTCACATTTGTACACAAAGTGGCTTGAATTTTATAGCTTGTTAAATATTAAGAAAAGCCGTAATCAATTTCCAGGGTCATGCACAGGTTATTGCCTCCTAAAACTTTGTCCAGCAACAAAGTTGGAAACAAATGCAAATGAAAAGAGTCTGAAATATTTTCCCATGGTTTTTCCATTTCAACTCCAGGCAAATACTGAAACTGCTGAAATGAAACTTTTCATAACTCCATGGATACTCCCTTTCAATTTGTAGTACAAAATAATTTTAAATACCTATACAGCATAGATTTTCCATCATATAAACAAGTGGGAGTGACAACATTTGCCTGGTGTGAAAATGAGAAGCATGGAAAACATCTTCAGGGTTGCCAATGGTGAGATTCGAACAAAACATCACCCAAATTCAAGCTAACTACTACACAGGCTGTACCGTGCAGCCAACTCGCTCCATCAAATTACTTTTATTTAAAAGTATTGGGCTACGAGTGCAAATAACGTGCTACTTTATTTCCTTAAACGACGTGGGTCGTAACTAAATGGTACCCTAGAGATGGGCTGCGAGACAGAGGACGACCTTCAATCAGACTGTCTTATGTCCTGAAATGGGTTGTGGGATCAATTTGGATTATGACTGCAGATGACAGAAGAATTTGGACAAAGTTGGACAAGGCCCTTGCCCAAGATGGGGATTTGATGAGCTAGAACAGATCAATAATAATCAACTTATTAATTTAAACAAATATATACCCCTGAAGAAATTGGTTATGAAGCTAGAAGTTGGAATACTCCCACATAAATAAAGACCTGGCTGCACATTTTCTAGTGAGTGTCTCAGCCGTGATTTATCTGTTTGTGTACATTATTGGTTGCTCTATGGGGTTTAAGATAGCAAGTTTAACAGTATTATATAACAGTATATCCTTGATAGGTTTATATTTTCAAATTTGTATTGTGTAGTTTAGTGTTAAGTGGTGAGTGTAGTCTGAATTTATTAAATTTTAACTTAGCCATTGATGCTTTCACGCTCCGTACTTATAGACATGATACTATATAGCCCTTTGGACTTATGCCGTGTCAAGAAAATAAGGTGAAAATCTTTACGCTTCACAGAGAACTGTGCTCTGCGTCATCAGAAGAAAATCTTGACTGTCCACGAGAAAGGCTTCTTAAACAATGACTTTTTCAATTTAGACGTTATAATAGAAGTGGAAATGGATGTTCATTTGCCACCAGATGGCTCCCCGGACATGGCACAGCACTAGTGTTCGAAGCGGAAGCTGACCAAACCATCAGAATCAGTCTAAGAGGTTCACATAACTTGTGTACATAACATTTGACATCGACAGGTGTATGAAAATGACACAAGTCTGGAATGAAACATCTGGCGATGAGGAACGTACAAATTTGGAAAACACTGAGATGAAATAACAATAGTGAAGAGACAGAGAAGGGAACTACCTATGTAAAATTGAATGGCTGGCAACCAGGTATTACTTAATTGATAGCCCGTGTCCGTGTTGAAATTGTTAGGATTTCTACGTACTTCTACAGCTTCTTGTATAATCCTGGACCTGCAGTGTCTAGTGTGGGTAAGAGCTTGAGCATCTTGGAACATAGCATCATGACCCGACGATAGAGCATGCTTAGCTATTGCCGATTTGCCTGGCTGGTTGAGATTAATATTACGTTCATGTTCTTTGATACGGGTACCAATGGACCGGCATGTTTGGCCGATGTATACCTTACCGCAAGTACAGGGAATTTTGTATACCCCAGGATGTAAAAGTGGGGACAATATGTCTTTGGTTTTACCCAGACTGTGAGCAATTTTAGTGGTGGTGCCAAACACGGTTTTTATATTGCGTTTGCGGAGGACCTTGGCAATTCGATCTGTGGTGTTGTGAATGTAAGGCAAGTAGGCAGTGCCCTTCACTTTTTCCTACTGTGAGCTTTGCTTGGTCATATCTCTGGGATGCAGGGCTCTATAAATCTGCAAATTACTTTTATTTAAAAGTATTTGGCTATGAATGAAAATAATGTGCTACTTTATTTCCTTAAACGACGTGGGTCGTGGATCACAATTTTACCACTCCATGACTTCCAGCTATTTCTTGTGGGGTGGGAATTTTTACGAACAGACGGATGGAGTGGCAATGGGAAGTCCACTTTCGCCCGTAGTGGCTAATTTCTTTGTGGAGCATTTTGAGGAAGAGGCTATTGCTTCGGCGCCTGTCAAACCTATGATATGGTGGAGGTATGTTTATGATGCATTTGTGGTCTGGGCAGAAGGTCCTGAGAAACTTCATCTATTTCTAAACCACCTATATCAACAACATCCTTCAATTAAATTCACTATGGAGATGGAGTCGGACGGATGCCTTCCTTTCTTGGATGTTCTAGTAAGAAAGAAACTGGACGGCTCCTTAAGACATACCGTCTATCGTAAGCCTACCCACACAAATCACTATCTTCATGCAGATTCTCACCACCATTCAGCATGAAAACAAGGTATTCTCACGACACTCGCCAAGAGGCCGATACGAATTTGTGAGCCATCAATTATCCAGGTGGAGACGGACACGCTCAAAGTCGCGTTCAAGGGTAATGGTTACAGCGATTTGCAGATTCACAGAGCCCTGCATCCCAGAGAAATGACCAAGCAGAGCTCACAGAAGGAAGAAATGAAGGGAACTGCCTACTTGCCTTACATTCACAACACCACAGATCGAATTGCCAAGGTCCTCCGCAAACACAATATAAAAACAGTGTTTGGCACCACCACTAAAATTGCTCACAGTCTGAGTAAAACCAAGGACAAATTGGCCCCACTTTTACATCCTGGGGTATATGAAATTCCCTGTACTTGCGGTAAGGTATACATCGGCCAAACATGCCGGTCCATTGGTACCCGTATCAAGGAACATGAACATAATATTTGTCTCAACCAGCCAGACAAATCGGCAATAGCTAAGCACGCTCTATCGTCGGGTCATGATGTCATGTTCCAAGATGCTCAAGCTCTTACCCACACTAGACACTACAGGTCCAGGATTATATGGGAAGCTGTGGAAATACGTAGAAATCCTAACAATTTCAACAGAGACACTGGCTATCAATTATGTAATACCTGGTTGCCAGCCATTAAGAATTTACGTAGGTAGTTCCCTTCCCTGTCCCTTCACTATTGTGTTTTCATCTCTGTGTTTTCCAAATTTGTGCGTTCCTCATCGCCAGATGTTTCATTCCAGGCTTGTGTCAATGTCATACACCTGTCACTGTCATATGTTAGGTACACGTTATATGAACCTCTTAGACTGATTCTGATAGTTCGGTCAGCTTCTGCTTCGAACACTAGCACTGTGCCACGTCCGGGGAGCCATCTGGTGGCGAATGAACGTACCATTTCCACTTCTATTATAACGTCTAAATTTAAAAAGTCATTGTTTAAGATGCCTTTCTCGTGGACAGTCGAGATTTTCTTCTGATGACACAGAGCACAGTTTTCTGCAAAACGTAAAGAATTTTACCTTATTTTCTTGACATGGCATAAGCCCAAAAGCCTATACAGTATGTCTAAAATGTTAATGCAGTTAGAAAATATATTTAATTTTAATGCAGTTAGAAAACTTAAGACCATAGCATTTTTACTTAATGGCTACATCCAGACTTTCTGTAAAAAGGCAAAGGAAATCACTAACAAATGGGGAAATGAAGTGTGGTTAAATATATTTTCAAAGATTTAAGAAGAGCATCCTAGATAAAGGTTATGCTGACCCTTCATGAAACATGGGTTAGAGATCCACCATAGCGTGGATCAGGTGACATCACAGCACGCTACACAAGGCTGCCAACTTAGGAACTTGGGCTGGACTGATCAGGTCCAGCTAGCGGTAAGACCATTAGATTGGGGCAAGCACAGGGGACCTTGGGGCACAAGTCCCTAGGTTAGGGCCCCAAAGTGGCCAATAGGCCTCTATAGCATTCCCTGGAGTCCTGTTAAAATGTGGCAGAAAGTAATGTTAAGGGTGCATGCCATGACAAATAAAGGCTGCAATGTTTTCTTGTTTTCAGTGAAGGTGGCAGCCTTGTGAGAAAACACATGATGCGTGCCATATTGGAGACAATATAAAACTTCGTCTTCATTACACCTGACCAAAACCAGCCAATAGTAACACAGAAAATGATCACAAATCTCACATTTATACAGCCTATGTTTTAATTCTTCTATTCTTCTTTATAAGTAATAATATTAAAACTCAGTGGTGTTCACATAACATTAGTACCATGGTTACCGCTTGCATCACCAATTTCTACGTGCGGTATGACTGCCCTATGTTTATTTCTCGCAGATGATTCGCAGACGACATGATCGAGCAAAGCACAACACTACCAACCACTCTACTTAGGAACTAGACCTTCTTATAAAACTTGCGTGAACATGGCTGAAGTTTTACCATAATAATATTTCTAGGGGTAGGTTGGTGGATCCCTCACAAGTATAAAGGTAGGATCTCTCCTTTAAGCTACTTCAAGTATAGTTTCATTTAATTTTTGTATCTTTTTCATCCGTGAATGGAATGGGTACCGGAACTACAATCATACCCGGTGTACTTCAAATGAAATAAGAGTTACAGCTATAGGTGCCTCCGTAAATCCAGGGAGAGCATTTATCGTGTCGAGAGAAAGTTATCAGCAAGACAGAAAATTGTGACACCACCTATTTTCAGTAAGTGAAAAATATGACTGACAAATACAACAATTTTATGA
The DNA here is from genome assembly GCF_040414725.1 of Anabrus simplex. Taxonomy (NCBI): domain Eukaryota; kingdom Metazoa; phylum Arthropoda; class Insecta; order Orthoptera; family Tettigoniidae; genus Anabrus; species Anabrus simplex. The sequence goes on along the minus strand of NC_090265.1, from coordinate 350,094,179 downwards.
AGGACAGTAACTGCAGAAAGATTTTTCAGGAATGAAATTACAAAATTTTAAAAAAATTAACTGCTGTCAATGTTGGCAATTACTTGTCCATAATTCTTTTTACTCTATTCTACACAAGCTTTTGAAAGTAATGAACATTATGACCATACCATTAAATTGACATACCGGTATGTTATTTTTCAGAAGCACAAAATGGTTGTGCAGCTAAAAGTATTTGAGGAATATTAAGATATTTAATGAAGAGTCTACTGTAGGTCTATATATTATCTTGAAAACACATCAGATAAAAGTCACATTACTTTAAAAGAAGCCTATGGAAGAACGTGGATGAAAATCTGGTAAACAGACCTTTTGTGTAGAACTGTCTAAATAAAAACTCCTTTCACTCAGTGGAGAGGGAGAGACACTCATTCTTTTTAAAACATCAGCACTGAAAATGGGATTAAGATTCTCCCTAAACATCAAGCAAATGCTGTGATTGTGTTAAGGTTCAGAAGTTGAACAATAAATCATGGTCCAAGGTAAATACCGTATTTACTCGCGTATTAGACCCATTTCCCCCCCACTTTTACAGCCAAAAATAGTAAAGGGGGGTCTAATATGCGATAACCTCAAAATTTTGTGCAGCGAACACATGACTTTTAGGTTATAAAGATCTACAATTGTACGTGTAAACATTCTATACGTACTATTATTTAACAAACTTAGAATGTATTTAAGTTAAATACTGACTATTTTCGTCTGAAGGCAGTATTTCTAAACGTAAAAAGACGATAAATGGTGAACACGACTTTTAGGCCTACGGTACATATAAAAGTCTGTTTTAGATACTCACATCACGTCATTTGTTACATCTCATTAATTCCTCTGGTGAGGCTGACGTCAGGAAGGGCATAAGGCCGTAAAACTCGCTACGAAGATTCGTCTCACTTCATACTCAATCTCGTAAAAGAAAGGGATAAGGGTATCGTGGTATCATATAATTAAATATTGATACAAAAGAACTTAATGGCCAGTCATTTGTCTCTGTAAGTTCAGCAATAGGCCTACCACACAGTAAACCTGATCACTGCTTTCATTTGAATTATCGCCTTGCGCCGCCAACTTCCCTGCCTTGCTACCGGCGTGTCAGCATTCTAAGTGACGTCATTTTCACTGCTATCTCCCGCCAGTCGCGTCAGCCATTCTTCATTCTCTTTGAGCTATGCACTGCAATCAAGAGCATACGAAGTCCCGTCTTTTTGAACATTTTTAAAATAATTTTGTTCCCGACTATAGAGTCTAAACAGTGTAAATCTATTCCCAGATGGTCTCTGATATTCCCAGTTGGTGTATATGTAGCAGAAGCTACTCCTTTCGAAAAAAGAAGTGCTGTAGAAGGCATGCCAAACCATCAGCTGATAACTAGCGTATGTTACGAGTTGTACTTCCGAATGTAATACATAGTAACTGGAAACATTCTTTTGATAACTGCAGCTGTTGAAACACAGACCATTGTTTTTAAGTACATTTCATGCATGTTTTCTACATATATCACATCAGGATTTGCGTAAACAGTTGTCCATGAGATAAGACAGACCCCATTGTTTAGTTTAGGTATATTATCGCCCTGATAGTGCCACAGACTATAGTGCCAAAAGTTTGACGGGAAAAATAAAAATATATAACAGGAAAATATACCGCATTTATGGATATCTACAGGTGTGGCGGTAATGCGTTTTATTATCATAATGTTTAATTTCGTACGTTCGTTGTCTCTTTTTTTTATTCACGCATGCCCTAGTACGTTTTGTTTGGCGTCTCCGAAAATCGTTTAAAGTACGTGAGGATATAAAATTATTATTATTATTATTATTTGTTAGGTACGTTGGCGAGTAAAACGATGGTTTTAATTGGATAGCTTTTATCACGTTTTAAACTTACTTCTCTCCAAATATATACCTATATTGGCCCAAGTTACAAGATATTAAACGACCACTTTGTTAATGATCTCGCCTGCTATATAAATAGCAACAACCGCGAATATTTCTCAACTAAAGTAAACTCGTTTCCTCATCCTCTTTTTAGACCTACCCCCATCCGCTTTTATCGCATATCAACCTTCCTGCCATTCGTAAATCTCTGGCAGTACAGTACCGGGAATCGAAGTCATACCCTCGAAAACAGCAACTAATTGTGCTAACCATTACGCTGGCGGACATTATTAACTACAAAACACAGACATATAGCATGACTGATGCATGCTTGCAATGCGCGGGTTGGAGACGAAGCTAGGCCAATTCATCTATTTGTGCGACGTCATCAGAGCTGCAGTAGACCTACGTTACAGAGGCGGACATTTCTTAACTGCAAAACACAGATGTACCGCATGGATTCGACGCGTTTTCATTGCATAGGTCATACGGACGAAGCTATTCACAAATTTGTGATGTCATCAGAGCTGCGATAAGACTTGTATCCGCTTTGAAACGGAATCGTCGTACTCTGACGAATTACGTTGGGGGGGTCTTATAGGCGAGATTTATTTTTTTCATTTTCCTCGTCTCGAAAAGCCAGGGGGGGTCTAATACGCGAGGGGGTCTAATACACGAGTAAATACGGCATACAGGAATGGCTGGACCAACATGTATTCTTGCAAGATACGTAAAACTTGAATTTCTGTAATTAATTCTACTGGACATACAGCATACAATTCAGAAACGTAAACATCAGTATCTTGCTTGTTCATACATCCTACCAAAATCAGACAACTTGCGTTTTGCAAAGCAAGCAGATATTTATGTATCTTCAATCTAACAACTTAAATAAAAAATTCTATAGTGAAATTTATTTTACCTCTGGTTGATCCAATTCTTCGAGATTCTCATCTTCATCTACATCATCGAAATCGTCCCCAGCACTGTAGAAAAATGAAAACACCGTCAGGATGTAAGAGATATGATTTAGACACAGTGATGGGGAGAGGACAAGAAAAATTTAATTGGGTTTGATTACAGTTACCTGAAAAATATTTTACTCAATTATGAAACAAATTACTTTTTCAACAAGTACTCGGTAAAATTACAATTACTTTACATCTTAAGGAAATCAATGACTTTTTGGGGGGGGGTTTGGAATAATACAAGAGTTTGCAAAGAAGAGGTGTATTACCTCATTGTGTGTTTGTTTTTTAGCATGGACAAAGTGGCTATCATTACTACACGAGACTAAACGTGATACCTTGGAAATTTTGAAACGATCTTTTCCCATAATTTATTTTAGTTCATGACTTTTACAATTTCAAATAATTAAGCACAGGGTGAGTTGGCCATGCAGTTAGGGTCGCGTAGCTGTGAGCTCGCATCCGGGAGATAGTGGGTTCGAACCCCACTTTCGGCAGCCCTGGAAGATGGTTTTCCATGGTTTCCCATTTTCACACCAGGCAAATGCTGGGGCTGTACCTTAATTAAGGCCACAGCCACTTCCTTCCCATTCCTAGGCCTTTCCTGTCCTTATAGTCACCATAAGACGGTCGGTGTGACGTAAAGCAAATAGCAAAAAACAAAAAACAAATAATTAGCCATTTACTTTGCAAATTACATGGTTCTTAAAATTATCTTCACTAATCCTCAACATCTTGGGCAAAACTTCACAATCTGCTCACCACCACTTGTATCGCAGATATCTAGACAGGGTATGTATGGAACAGCCCATTATTTAGTTCACTGTGTCTATTGATCACTCCTGATCTCTGCTGGTTTCCTTTGTGTCTCTTAGTTATTGCTGTGTTGGTTATAGTTTTCGTTGTTAATTCTAAGAACAATTTCAGCAACTTATTGCAGTTTTATCAACGCCATGAGTTGATTTCAAGTACCCGACTTTTTGAAAGGTGTGGGCATAACAAAGAATTAAGTATAAACAAGAACTGCATAATGAATATTGAATTTTCACGACCACAATGTAATCGAAACTGACTTTCAACCTATTAGGTCGTGTTACGTACATTCAGTACGTGTAGAAGAGATGTTATGTACAGAACAAAAATGGCCAACCGGACACCAGTGGGATCCGAACCCACAACCTCCCGATTTCGCGTTGGTTGCTCTACCAATTGAGCTATGGTGGCCTAGGCCATCTTTGTTCTGTTGGAAACGATCTAAGCTACAGGTCTGGCACTACTGCTAGCACACATGTAGAGTGCGTTTAAGTCGCCCATTGAGGGCCAAGTCAATGAATATTAAATTTTCATGACCGCAATGTAATCGAAACTGACTTTCAACCTATTTGGTCGTGTTACGTACATTCAGTTCGTGTAGAAGAGATGTTAAGTACAGAACAAAAATGGCCAACCGGACACCAGTGGGATCCGAACCCACAACCTCTACAGTGTGCTAGCAGTAGTGCCAGACCTGTAGCTTAGATCCTTTCCAACAGAACAAAGATGGCCTAGGCCACCATAGCTCAATTGGTAGAGCAACCGACCCGAAATCAGGAGGTTGTGGGGTCGGATCGCACTGGTGTCCAGTTGGCCATTTTTGTTCTGTACTTAACATCTCTTCTACATGTACTGAATGTACGTAACACGACCTAATAGGTTGAAAGTCAGTTTCAAGAACTGCATAGTTTTCACGTGTTGTCGCCGAGTTGGAGGCGTTGATCAATGCCGTTTGTATGATAGTGAGATATTACTTTAAACAGTCAATAAAAGAAAATGGGTTACTTTGTTATCCTTTGATGTCTTCTACCAATACTTCTCCAACCGTATGGTGAAGCATGAATTGCATTTCGATATTCTGCACACTTCATTACGGTAAGATTCCTACCAAATATTCTTGTTCTGTATTCCACATTGTTTCCTTTACAGTTCTTATTTCATTACATTTTTATTATGCACGGGTTGACAACGGAAAATGTACGAGTGCGAGTGAAGTAAGCGAAGGGGGACTGCAGGCATAAGCCCCCAGGTTATAGCCAGACTATGAGTGTGAGTACGCAAAGCTGGAAGCATAAGCCCCCAGGTTATGGTCTCGATCTATTAATGAGCTGGTGGGTTATGGTAGCGCATTCTACCTTCCACTGTGGCGAAAAGCTGAATTAATTAATTAATGTATCTCTCCTCCGAAAACTAATTACTGCACATAATATTTCCATCATTTCATTTCATTATTATATTATTTAGAGTGATCAGTATATAGTGAAGCTCTACCCATCTATGGGAGGTGGGGAGTACAATTTTATTTTATTTTTGCATTTACTGAAAAGGGGCACTTGAGAAACCTACTATGTTTAATTTTAAGAATATCACTGGGATGGATATGGTGTCTTTAGGAGTAGTGGAGAGGTAAGAAAGTGTCTCATCCAGAACTGATGAAGCTACTGGTTTTGCTGTAATAGACAGAAAATGTTACCTTCATCCAAGGGCGCCCAAGCCTGGGGGCGATAGAAATGAAGATGGAGAGAAACTGTTGGACTTTTGTATCCGAAATAACCTGATAATAAAGAACACATGGTTTATGAAGAGGAATAGCCATAAGATCAGCCAATATAGTTGCGATGGACAGCATGGAAAACTCATCGATTTTATAATAACAGACCAAGAATGGGGAAAATACTCATGAATAGGAAGATAATCCCCAATGAAAGTATGGAAGGTGATCATAGATTATTGACTGTGGAATTAAAACAAGTAAAAATCCCTAAAATTGTATTGAAGAAGAAACCAAAGATCAGGATTTGGGAATTGAAGGAGGAGGATAAAAGAATGGCATTCCAGGATTGTATAAAAAGGAAGTTGCCTAACATGGAAATACGAAGTGGAGAAGAAGAGTGGGACTAGTTAAGACAGACATTTGTGGCAGCAGCAATTGAGGTATGCGGGAAAACAAAAGCGAAGGTTAACGGAAAGGAGACATGGCGGTGGACAGACAAAATAAAGAAATAAAAGAAAGGAACAGGGTGAAGAAAGAAATGGATAAGGGGAAAAAAAAAAAATGACGTATCAGAGGGATGAGAATAAGATAGAAAGGTTACATGTGGAATACAAAAGGTTGAAACTACAAGCAAAGAGGAGTATCAAGGAAGAAAAGGAGAAATAATGTTGGGGAGAGTTACCAACAAAATTGAGCAAAGATAGTCGAGGAAATAAAAAACTATTATACAGAGTAATAAAAACGAAAAGAATAAATCCGGAAAAAATCAAGGCATTAGAGAGGGAAGATGGATCAACAGTACATGATGAAAAGGGTCTCCAGAAGGTGATGGCAAAGTATTTTGAAAAAATTTATAATGAGGATGCGTGCTCGGAGGAAGAAGGAGATAAGAAAATGGAAATAATAGATGGAGAAAAAGAAGAGAACCGGATAATATGTTTGGAACTTGAAAGGACAGTGAACGCAATGACCAAAAGTAAAGCAAGTGGAAAAGACGAATTCAATGCTGATATGATTAAGGCAGCAGGAAGCATTGGACTACAGTGGCTATACAGAGCCCTCAATGCCGTAATGATGAAAGAATACCTGAACATTAGCAACAAGGAAACATTGTACCACTGTTCAAAAAAGGAAATAGGAAGAAATGTGAAAATTATAGAGGTATAACCCCATTATCACATGGGCTAAAAATAATGGAGAAAGTCATAGATAAAAGACTGAGAGATATAATAGAAACACAGAGGAGGAACAATGTGGCTTTTTACCAAACAGATCAACAATAGACTTGATATTTACAGTGCGAACGACAATGGAAAAACATCTCGAATGGAACAAGGAAATCAAATTCCCATTTTTGGATTTGGATTTGGAAAAAGCTTATGATACAGTTAAAAGAAAACATGTATGGGAATGCCTAATGGACAGGAATGTAGGCCTACCAAAATCATTAATTAACAAGATAAAAATGTTGTGTCATGAGAGTAACAGCAGTGTACAAGTGGGGAGTGGTGACTCTGAAACATTTTATACAAAAAAGGTCTCAAGCAAGGAAGTGCACTGTTGCCATAATTGTTTATTATATTGATGGAAGAAATCATAAAACGTGTAATACACAGTATCAGTAGTGACGAAGTGAATGCTTTGGTGTTTGCAAATGATGTGGTGATTTGGGGAAAGGGAGAAAAGGAAGTACAAAGGAGACTAGACATTTGGAATGAAAATCTGAAGGAGTTTGGAATGGTAATTAGTAAAAAGAAAACTATAGTCATGCAAAGTGGAAAAGAGAAAAAGAGAAGACAAGTGAACATAGACCGAGAGCGTTTAGAGAATGTAGAACAGTTTACATATCTCAGTAGCATTATTAGTGGAAGTAATGAAATCAACCCTGAAATTAATAACAGACTAAGTAAAGGTACATTTTATCATCAAGTCAGAGAGCTTTTATGGGATGACAAAGTACCCAAGAGAACGAAATTAACATTATATAAACAGCATTTCATACCAATTGTAACAAACGGACTAGAAACGCTGGTAACTAAGAGACAAGATAGTAAGATACAAGCAGTAGAAATTAAATTTTTAAGAACATCCGTTAAAAAGACAAGAAGAGATAGAATTGATGATGCTTGTTGTTTAAAGGGGCCTAACATCTACGTCATCGTCCCAAAGATAGAATTCAAAATATTAAAATCAGAGAAAAGCTAAATACAGAAACGTTAGTACAGAACATACAGAAAGCAAGACTGAGATGGTTCGAACATGTAAAAAGAATGGGAAAGGAACGGGTAGCAAGAAGGGAATTAGAAAGAGAACTTAAGGGAAAGAGACCAGTTGTAAGACAGAGAAGAATGTGGATGGATCAGATTTGGAAGGGCATTAGAGAAGCTGGATTGGATGTGGCAGCAGTAATGGAGCAGGAAAAGTGGAAGGACAGAAAGGAGTGGAGGAGGCTTCTTAAACACAGCCGGGCGACTGGAGTGGGACATTAATCATGGTGATGATTACATACGCCCAGGTCTAGCCCCCCCACCCCCACCCCCCCAAACAGTCATATGGCGACCATGCCTTCATCACAGTTTATTTTTTCTTCATTTCTGCTTCCGTGCGATGTATATCTATTACTAGAGTGTAACGGTAAAAACTTCAAGAAGCAAATTACAAGTACAAATTAAATTTAGTAAAAATTACTCAGAATGTAATCGTTACAAGTAATTCGATTACTTTTACTCAATGACTTTCTAAGTCCGTTAAAGACACTCATAATCAAACTTATCACCCATCCCGTAATATTTCGAAAAAATGAATTACTCACTCATCTCCCTCATATTCATCTGCCATCGTTGAACTTTATGGAACAACAAAAAATCGATCCTGGCGTTTAGAAACGGAATTGCAGAATTAGAACCTGTGACACTTTAACACCACCATTTATTTTTTGGTTATGTTTTGGTTTAAGACAGCATTGCCAACCAAAGATAATGTTGCCAACCAGGGAGTACTCCCTGTTCCCAACAGACTTCTTCTTCTTCTTCTTCTTCGCTTATATGGATACTGCTTTTACTTGATGGTTATGGGCGCATCACTGCCCGCTCGATCTGCATCCGATGGCTGCTTATACTGCCTGCTCATTACAACATTTTAACATGGCACTAAATGAAACACTCCGTTTACAAATACCCACAGCAGGTGGCAGCACCAACCGGCTCCAGACCTGTCGGAATGAAATAGCGGGAAATAGGGTAGTACTGTACTTGTTTTCAGTGAAAATGGTGTACTGCTGCGTGCCTTTCTGCAAATCAAAGAAAGGGAAACCAGAATGCCGTGGTATTTCATAAATACCTTCAAGTACGGAATTGCGTCGAAAGTGGTTAAGTATTATATCCAGGGAAGGGAACAGCAAAGGAAGTAAATGGCCAGTATCCAGTATTCGAGAGATAGTAGGTTCGAACCACACTGAAAATGGTTTTCCGTGGTTTCCCATTTTCACACCAGGCAAATGCTGGGGCTGTACCTTAATTAAGGCCACGGCCGCTTCCTTCCCACTCCTAGCCCTCTCTTGTCCCATCGTCCTCATAAGACCTATCTGTGTCAGTGCGACGTAAAGCAACTAGCAAAAAAAAAAAAAAAAATTCTGGGGACAATTGCACTGTTAATATGAAGGTACAAAACAGAATAATATGCTGTCATATATACCATTACAAGTCCTTTGTTAGTAGTATAAAATACCGGGCGAGTTGGCCGTGCGCGTAGTGGCGCGCGGCTGTGAGCTTGCATCCGGGAGATAGTAGGTTTGAATCCCACCATCGGCAGCCATGAAGATGGTTTACCGTGGTTTCCCATTTTCACACCAGGCAAATGCTGGTGCTGTACCTTAATTAAGGCCACGGCCGGTTCCTTCCAAATCCTAGGCCTTTCCTATCCCATCGTCGCCATAAGACCTATCTGTGTCGGTGCGACGTAAAGCCCCTAGGAAAAAGAAACCAGTGTTGCTCCCTGAGTATGTACTTGATTTGCTAGAAGATATTCGTGAGCCCCCTGAGTCAGTGTGTGTCACTTTGGAAACTGCATCCCAGGCATTGGTGTGTGGTTATTTAGTGCGGATAATCGAAGAAAAAACAGAATGCAGTACGTGCTTGAATAACGTTTCCACCTCAGTTAACGCTTCCCCATTGATGCACTTAATCAGACAGTCGGATAGAGGAGGCCTGCGCTATCCCCAGCAAAGATTTATTGGCCTAATTATAGGGCTACAGAAATTTGTTGAGGCGGCTCTACCGTACTGCAAGAAATCTGCAAGTCTGCTCCAGACTATAAAAACTATGTTCTACCTTCTTTGTGCCAGTGTAACATTTTAAAGTGTTTTAGTAACAATAAGCACCAGGTACTTGTGTCGGAAGCTGTGGTTGCCAAATTCGTGAAACCTCTACTTAGTAATGTAGGGAAGTACCATACAGAAAAAGTTTCAAGGTTTTCTTGTTCGTCAAAACCTCTTTCTCGAAAAGTCTTAAAGCTATAACTCTCTAGACCAGCACTTTATAAGGCAAATTCTTTAATTTTTCTGTTACTGTTGTACGCTTGTATGCTTACCTAGTTGTATTCACGCGATAATTGGGTACGGTTGGTGCTACCATCTAGCGGCAGATCGATTGTAAGTCGTATTACACGTTTGAACATGGAATGAGCAGGCAGTATAAGCAGCCATCGGATGCAGATCGAGCAGGCAGTGGGGCGCATATAGGGAGCAAAGGCTGATGATACGTAATACATAGCCTCCCTCAGCCAAATGTCAAACTCAACCTTCTCGCGGTGTTCCCTGTTATCACAGACTGGGTAAATAGTGACCGAGTACCGGCGGTATAACCGAAGTATACACTGTTAAGAAGAGGAGAGGAAATGCTCTTTCTTCAGTATATAACCAACATCCGTGTAAGGGCCAGTGCCTTGGCCTTAAGGTGGCAGCCCCACCAACGCACTCGGAGTTTATGGGCCAATAACTCGTAAGATCTTAAATAAACCTATTAAAGAAACAGAGATGAAAAATAGCCGGACGGACAAAAAGCTGACGACCTTTAGCGCGAAACAGCTAACACGATTTGGATGTTGGAATGTTCGTACAATGAGAGAAACTGGGAAGCTGAAACTCATCAGAGAAATGGAGAATTACCGACTGATTTTCTTCGTTTAAGTGAAGTGAGCTGGGATGACTTTGGAGAAATGAAGTGCCGGAATGGAATGACCCTCTTGTACTCAGGGCGAGAACATGGAGTTGCAAGGAACGGTGTTGGTCTGTTACTGAGCAAGAGATCAAAGAGAAAGCAGGATGGAGCCACTGAGAAGCAAGCCCTGGAATGGAATCCGCAGGGACAAAAAAAGCGGGGTCGACCACGACAGACCTGGAAGAGATCCGTATTGGAGGAAGCAAGGGAGGCAGGAAAAATCAGGGGAGAACTACGTCGGATGGCCCGCAGCAGAGTCCGCTGGCGAAAATTCACCGAAGCCCTATGCTCCTGAGGGAGCCACAGGAAAAAAGTCAAGTCATGGGCACATATAATTTTGCCCAAAAATGCTGATTTATAGTGAATACACCCGCAATAAAGCAAAACAACGATCTACACAACACCCATTAACTGTTGCATTCACACAAATATAGAACTTCAATGTATGTTTCGAAAACTTTTCTCAAATGTAGTATTAACTAATGAAAACAAAATGTTCATGCAGAGCTATGGCCTTAGAAACTGTAAAACAATAAACCCTACGAGACTGAGTTCGAACAATTCTCTAATTTACCACTTTACATGCAGCATGAAACTTAATAACAGGTCTGTAGATAACATAATTGATGATATGAGTGACCATAATTTCGTGCTCTTAATTTAGATAACATAATTGATAATATGAGTGACCATAAGTTCTTGCTCTTTAGTTTAGATATTTCAAAGACATCTATTTATACTTCCAGTTAACCAAAAATACACTCGTATAAATGTATAGATTACGTAAGGGCTAGATAATATTTTGAGCAAAACCAATTCCAGTGGGTAGATGGTGGGAACGTAAATGCTTCATATGCTGCTTTAATCAGATACATTAAAAGTGGTCTTGACTAAGCATCAACAGTTAGAATATTTCATCATCAAAATACAAACACCATTCTGAATGCATGGTGCACACCAGAACTTGCATCACTCTGCAGGCGTAAAGCACTTCTCTACAGTAAATTGCAAAAAACACCCACACAACGGTATAATTAAAGAAGAATATAAAAGTTACAGCAATAGAGTTACAACCTTGAAAAGGACTCTCAAGAATTCGTACCATAATAATCAATTTAAAAACAATCTACACAACACTAAACACACCTGGCTACTCAGAAATGAATTTATTGGTTAACCTTCAAAACCAACAATCAATATTGCTCGTACCAAGCTAGAGAATGAATGTTTCGAAGATAAAAGTGACATTTTCAATGCCCTGAATAATAGTTTTATCTCAGTCCCCGCCACACTACCTTCAAATATTGTTACACAACCTAAACGTACTGCTACAATCAACAATCATCCTAATTCCCTTTTCTTAGAACCATGCTCTCCAGAAGAAGTGTCTGCAATTATCAATTCTCTCATATTTCCAGTAAACTTTTCAAAATCTGTAATCAATATATCAATATATGAATTTATCAACTGTTCTTTAGCAAAAGGCATTGTCCCTGATTCATTAAAGATCTCTAGAGTTGTTCCTATACACAAAGAGAATGATAGATCTGACCCAGGGAACTAACGACCCACTTCAGTACCACCTTAAGTATTTAAAATATTAGAAACTGTTGTCAAATTTAGGCTTATTAGTTGGATCGAAAAATGCAGTTATTTTACCAGACTTCAATATGGCTTCAGAGAAAAGGCTGGGGGGAATCCTGCCATAATGGACATTATAACTGATAAAGGTTACAAGATGCTGGGTAATTTTGATACGGTTATCCATGAACTTATGATATAAAGACTGGAAAAGGCAGGTGTGAGAGGTCCCTCACTGTTCTGGTTTAAAGTTTTCTTATCAAATCGACAACAATACGTTCAGATTGGCATGGACAAAGTGAACTACAAAAGATCTCCTTTGGAGTACCGCAAGGTTCCATATTGAGTCCAATTCTGATTCTCATATATATTAATCAGAGAGCCTTGTGCTTATTTAAGGGTAAAATATCACTTCTGGCAGATGATAATTCAGTGTTCTGTATATAAAACTCTGAAGATGAAATAGTTACAGATATCCAGCATGACTGCCATATCTTAGATGAATGGCTGAGAAAAAATCTCCTAACAGCCAATTACTCAAAAACTATCTGTATGATGTTCCATAAATCATTAAATAACTTAAATGGCACTATAAATATATTATTTGGCACGACGAAGTTGCAATGGGTTAAAGAATTTCCAGGACTAACAATTGAAAGCGCTCTCTCCTGAACACCTCATATATTAAACGTAAAAAATAAAATCTCTTTCTTGGTTGGTCTCATTGGCAAGATTAAGTACCTACTAACAATTTACACTCATCATCTAATTTATTTCACAATGATACAATTTCGACTTTCTTACTTGTGTTTCATTTGGGGCAAAGCAACCCAACATAACTGAAATATTTTGGAGGTCTTACAAAACAGGGTTGTTAGATTTGTGTATGGATTCCATCAACTGTAGTCTCGAAATAAAATGTACTATGAAACAAATATATTACCACTTGAGAAATAACGGAAAATTTATTTGGTATTACATAAAAAATTAATCTCATTAAATGCAACCGAGATCGATAGCTGCAGTCGCTTAAGTGCGGCCAGTATCCAGTAATCGGGAGATAGTGGGTTCGAGCCCCACTGTCGGCAGCCCTGAAGATGGTTTTCCGTGGTTTCCCATTTTCACACCAGGCAAATGCCGGGGCTGTACCTTAATTAAGGCCACGGCCGCTTCCTTCCAATTCCTAGGCCTTTCCTATCCCATCGTCGCCATAAGACCTATCTGTGTCGGTGCGACGTAAAGCAAATAGCAACAACAACATTAAATGCATCACTCCTTATTCATAAAGTCTTGCATAATAAAAAATTCACAACTCTGAATTTCCTAAAGTTACGACGTATAAGACAATGCAAAAAAATAAATTACATGTTCTTCAAAATTATACAACAAGGTTTGGCACCAAGGGAGTGCAATTCTTATAAATATCTGAATATAACAGCGTTCCTGACAATATAGCAATCATTTTTAAAACTTTGCCATTTCGTAATAAGCTTAAGAAGTACCTGTTAGGCACTATGAATGTGTAACAGTTATTTCTCATATATTCGTCCCTTTCCAATATCCAAAGACATCTTAAAAGTCAAAAAAGTTGCTCTTCCTGTATTGTTACTTTGAAAATAATCCACTTACTTAATACAATCCTCTCCATTAAGTAAGTAGTGATACTCAAAGCATATGTCAAACCACTATTATTACTGTTTCACATTTAGACCTTACGCCTTAATCCGAAATTGTTGTGATTAAATCAAGGCGGAAACATTATAACACCAGGGATGCGTTCACAGAGTACGACTCCGAGTAGAGTTGGAGTTTGATTGATTGATTGATTGATTGATTGATTGATTGATTGATTGATTGATTGATTGATTGATTATCGCGGAGTGACTAGTAAGGTTAAATCTCAGTAACGGTATTTTCTGAACGCTTGGAATAAATACAGAGTAACAGAATATGGCTAATCAATTAAGGAAGGTTATTTGTTTTACCATAACCTCATTTGCGGGGAATTTAATTTTAATTTCCAGGTGAGTTTCTTCATACCAGATTGCTATATGAGTTGTTACTTACTTTTCTCACTAAGTTGTGCCTTAAAACAGCATCCGTTGTTCTTTATCTCGTAGGAACACTCTGATTACGTTGATGATGAATACCAACACATCGGCTCTCCACTGGTGCACTGTAAGACGTTTTTGCTAGTGGCTTTACGTCGCACCGACACAGATAGTTCTTATGGCGACGATTGTATAAGACATTTAGGACAACTAGTTGTGTAGGTTTTGTTGTTAACAAATACGAAGAAACTGAATTTAAACAACATTTCCGATTGCCGAGATCAACAGTCATTGGCTCTAAATTTTTAAAATCCAAAATCGGGGAACGAGGAAGACAATTGCAAGACCCATGAAAGAAACTTCTGGTTATGATTTAGCTCTTAGAACCTGATTCGTACAGATCCGTTTCGCAAGAATTATAAATGCACTGTGCGGCATTTGTGATCATATACCGTAATTAAATGGTCTCATTCAGAAAGTCACCTAAAATATAAAAAAAGTTACGTATTATACATTCGCCAAGGAAATCTTAGAAAACTGACGTTAATAAATCAGATGACCATTCATAACATGGGTATACTAATTAAAAAATGCAATAATGTTATTTCCGCCGATTATTAAATTGGTAATTTTTTCCTGTTTTAAACTAAAATTTCCTTCTTTATTCAATACATAAGACCCAACTTTGTCAACAACCAGAAAATAATTTAAATTCATTGCCATGTCGACATACTCGCATTTTAATGTTCTTCACCGCCACCAATGAATGCATTACTACGCATGTCGAGTTAAGCCTACAAACCTATTTACGCGGAGGAAAAAGAGTTGAGGTAACTCGAATGCATTTTCTACCACCTTGTAGAATTATCCCTTTACTTTGTGAACGGAGCTCCGAATTTACTCGGAGTTGGAGAGTAGTATTTTATGAACACAAACCAGTGGAAGCAGCAGTATAAAGTTATAAGTAATAGTAAGTTATAGTAATGTTAGTAATATAGTATATATATAGTAATATATAGTAATATATAGTAATATAGTATAGTAGTGTTATGAGTAATAGTAAATTTTACCTAGGACAACAATGATATTTACAGTAAGATACAAAAGTTGAAAATTAGAAAAAAGCTAGAATTGATAAGGTTTCGGAGAATATAGTAAAAACAATGGGTTGGGATATAGTACCATATCTGAAGTACTTATTTGATTATTGTTTGCATGAAGGAGCCATACCAAATTAATGGGGAGTTGCTATAGTAGCCCCTTTGTATAAAGGAAAGGGTGATAAACATAAAGCTGAAAATTACAGGCCAGTAAGTTTGACATGCATTGCATGTAAGCTTTGGGAAAGCATTCTTTCGTATTATATTTAACATGTATGCGAAATTAATAACTAGTTTGATAGAAGGAAGTTTGGGTTTAGGAAAGGTTATTCCACTGAAGCTCAATTTGTATGATTCCAGCAAGATATAGCACATATACAAGTGATTGATTATTTAGAATGAGTTTTTTAAAACGTTGTTTATTTTCCAAGTGTGCATATTTAAAAATGAATGAAACGTTCTAATCAGTGATATATTATTGAACGGTGCTTCTACTTCGTCAAGTGATTGAAATATTGCAACAGTTTCCATTGACATAATAGTTCCATGAGACTTAGAATTTCTCAGGTGCTGAACACTGATAGGTGATGGAATATAAAGTTAACTTAAACTCTGTAACTACGTCACCGAACTTGCAATTTTTCGTGTGTAAATAATTCTAATTCTCAAACACTTGGAAACATTTTCGTAGGTGATAGACTGCGAACTGTATATTTGAATTTGTATTTATCAAACTTACGAGTGATCGAACCAAGGACTGTTACCGACCAGAGTTTCAATTTATTTTCCAATTAATAATTGAGAGTAGTAGAGCTGTGCTGAATCAGAGCTACCTCGTCAGCACATTTTTGCTGCGGAAGCACACGAGGTCTAGTAGTGTAGCAGTGCAGGTTCCAATGCAAGGTCAATGACCCCCAGTATAGTAGGTGTGCAATGTCGATTTGCGGATTTTGTATAAAAGAGCGACATAACCTCACAGTCATTATCTTGAGGGACCGAAACTTACTTTAACGGCTAGTTGACCTTCCCGACGCCTAAGAGAGCAAGCCTAGCTACATAGCCGCTATTTTGGAGGGGCCTAACTTTACAGGACGTAGTTTTACGGCTAGATGCCCTTCCCGATGCTATTTTAAGTAGTAGAGCAATACGTAAGAAGACGGCCATGGGCGATTGCGAAAGATGGCGGCTATTTACGGCTTCTTATGGAGAAATATGCCGGTCATGTTCGATTGCGCAAGGTGGCAGCTAAACACGGCTTCGTATGGAGAAATATGACGGCTATGGGCGATTGCGCGAGATGGCGGCTATACATACGCTCGGCTATACATGGGCTTTTATAAGAACGCCTAGCGCCATAAGAAATACATCGGTTACATTTAAGCCCCTAGCAGTCGAACAAATTATCGGATAAACATGTAACTTGAAATTTCGGATCTGAAATATATTACTTGAATCTGTTGGCATGGGTTATAAGCATGTAGCTCATGCGGAAAATGAAATATTAAATAGAACGGCTAGTACCATAAGAATTACATTGGTTACTTTTAAGCTCCTAGCAATCGAGCAAATTATCGGGTAAAGATGTTACTTGAAATTTCGGTTCGGAGATATACTATTTGAATCTGTTGGCATGGATTATAAGCATGTAGCTCATGCGGAAAGTAAAAATAAGCAGAACGCCTAGTGCCATAAGAAATGCATTGGTTACTTTTAAGCCCCTAGCAGTCGAACAAATTATCGGATAAACATGTAACTTGAAATTTCGGTTCGGAAATATACCATACGCCTACCCGCAACACATTGCAACTTGGTATATATTAAGAGTTTGTAAAATTGGTGTCGAAGAAAGTTAAATTCTACTTGAATTCTATTTTGATTTCTGCAATATTGCTTTCATAGAAAGCTCGCCCCAAGGCCATTGGATGCATACTGCCAATATATTTAGTGGTATTAGACTACACATAAATAATGTAAGGACCATAATAAGAACTAGGATAAGAAATAGATTTATCACAATTCATGTCGCCCGGGTTGCCAGTGCTTTGTTGTTAACTATTAGAAGATTGATTAGTATTGGGGTTCACTTCCTCCTCCATAGAAACAAGCTCTTCCCGTGCAACTGGTAGCTGCAAGGGTTCAGGAGCAGTGGCGGCTCGTGCATTTAACACTAGGGGGCTTACTGATTTTTACCTTATTTATAGATGAGCTGCATTCGGCAAGAGTTGTAGAATGAAAATATGTTGATAAACTTTTCATTGAAATTTGGTATATTTCTCATCAGTTTCCAATGACAGCGTTGCCAGAGCTGTCAGTCTTTCTTCACCCATAGTGCTGCGGGGGTAGGTTTTTATCTTCTTCATGGCTGAGAAACACCTGTCTGGTTCACTCGTGGTAGTTGGCAGAGTTGCTGCAATGCGAAGAAGTTTCACTACTTCTGAAAGTGATGACTGAAGATTGTTCGAGATTATGAACTGAAGCAGCTGGATAGCACCAGACAGTGATCTGAATTCTTCTCTAGAGTATAAAAGAGATAGTTCAGTTTGTAGTTTTTATTTGTCAAAAGTAGGAAAAAGTCGTGCACAGTAATTTAGCTCTTTCTCAGGAAAATCTGATTTGAAGGAAGGAAAGTTTATGGCATCACCAGAGTTGACAGAGATGATTTGTAAATTGAAACCGGCTATTTGCCTGGGTTATGATGATATCACAGACTTCGTTGGCCGCAGACGCGTTGAATATGGCGTCGTTTGTTTACATTTCTGGTTTCAAAATTTTCGTAGGAATCCAGTATTGTATTTATCACATCATTAACAGTTTTAACAAAGTTGGAAATATGGCGACGAGTTTTTGCTGCATCTGCCTGCCGATTTTGAAGTTGATTGTATAAAATATCAACATGAGACATGGTATGATGAAAGAATTTCAGCCAGATGTTGAACTCTTAATCCTGAAGGTACTTGTACAAAGCCAATGCTTCTCTGATTGTGATGTCGCTTGAAGACTCAGATGCCATTAGTAGTTCAAAGCAATCTATTAAAGCATCTTTTTTCAGTATTGACTGTTCTCGATTTAAAACTCCATCTTGTGGCTCCAGTGCCAGGTATACGTTTAGCCACACAAGAATCTAAAACAGACACTCTTTGGGGTGATCGGGAAAAGACATATTTGCAAAAAATATTCTTACATTCATGTTTACCTTAGCAGCTCTCTCCATTATCAAAGTAAGTTGGTGTGCAAAGCAATGTATAAAATAGGCATTCAGGTACACCTCCTTAACTCTCGTCTGCACGCCACTGACAGCATCACACATAACAGACGCGCCATCGTACGTCTGGGCAATGAGTTTATTCTTCTTATCTTTCAGAATAACGCCAAGCTGAGAAAGAATACATTCTGAAATAGCCTCTGCATTTTCCCAGAAGGATTAAAAAATCCCCAAAACCGTTCTGCAGCATTACCTTACGAATCACAGTACCGAGCTCGATAGCTGCATTCGCTTAAGTGCGGCCACTATTCAGTATTCGGGTGATGGTGGGTTCGAACCCCACTGTTGGCAGCCCTGAATATTATTTTCCGTAGTTTCCCATTTTTACACCAACAAATTCTGGGTCTGTACCTTAATTAAGGCCACGGACGCTTCCTTCCCACTCCTAGCCCCTTCCTGTCCGATCGTCGCCAAAAGACCTATCTGTGTCGGTGAGACGTAAAGCAAATTGCAAAAAGTACCTTAGCACAAGAACAAGCTGAAATCCATCCGACACATCCATCGTCTCGTCAGCCATGATTGCTAAAAATTCAGACTCGGACACTTCTTCCAAAATAGCCTCTCTGCAACAATTCTTCCTGGATCATTTTCTCTAGATGTGACTTAAAACAAAGTCTATTTCACTCGTGTATTTAATTAAATTCAGGATCCTCGGAGTATGGCCTCTCGACATCTCCTCTCAACTCCAGTTCCTTTGACCCACAAAACTTAATGTAGTTTATTATTCTGGATACTATTAGCAAATTTTTGCTTACTTCATTGTTATGACGTTGTACAGATTCCTCATATGCCTTACTTAAACCCCGGCGCACATCTAAGGAACCTAGAAGAGCTAAGTCTAGCACACTGTTCACATGTTCTTCTGATTTTTCATGCTTCTTTATTTTATCACTAAGTCTCTTCAGATAACGAACTCCTGCATCAACCCACGCACTGTTTGATCTTTCACTGGCACTTCCAAAAATAAGGCACGGGAAACAAAAAAGTGCATTTTGAACTTCGTAACCACACAACCATTCATTTTTACTATATATATCTGGATTGAAAATTCTTGTATACTCTTTGTCACGGCTCTTACTAGTTTGGGAGATTTTCAATTCTGCGGTAGGTCTTCCTCGAGCTTTAATATCACACATTTCATTTAAAGTTAAACTGTTAAGTTTGATAGTTTTTAAAAATTGCACTGAGTTAACAATGCTCAGGTTGTTGTTAGAATTTCTACTATCGCTATCGGTGGACAACAAATAAGACACACCGTTCTGCAATGCATGCAGACCGCTAGAGCGGGGTTGGCGGGGACCTTATATAGCGCACACGGAGGGGGAAGCCGATTTAAAGCCGTATGGCTAGATAACAGAGCAATATCCTGGCAGTCCCAAGAGGGGAAAGTTGAATCATAGGACTTTATAATGTGAAGAGAAGCATTCTATTATTGCGCTATTCCGGAGCTGAAAATCAAGTGTTAAAGGAACTCGCAGAACGGAGTGGCAATATTTCCCTATTGAATATGTAATGTTACTTCGTGTAAATTATGTGTGAAGAAGCGGGTCTGGGGAGGGCTGCAGTCCTGCAGACCACCCACTAAATCCGACACTGGTCAGGAACCTCCTCTCCCCCACTGTTAGCTGGCATGCTAAGCACTACATGAACAAGTATTTGACTATGAGCCCACCACTACACCTCTTCACAGTCAAACACGAACGTGTCCACTCACTAACACTGTCGTACTTGTATTTCTTGTTTATTTTTTTTGTCATTGACAACAGACAAAAGAGTAGACGGACCTTATTCTTCTTCTCTTTCATATGTTTTATTGGGTGCTGTACACGACGATTATTCCGGTCACCAAACACCTCCTTCATAAGTTTTATTGGACGCTGCACACAGCTATTAACCCAGTCACCAAAATTTCATACCTCTATATAAATTTAATCAAATAGTCACCTATCTCCCCATTATGACAACATTTATATATATATATATATAGAATTAACAAGTTCACACATGTAGCACCATAGTGTAGGATGAATAATCGAATAACTTTTGTTGCCACATCACAATGTGATATGTTCCTTTCTGAAATGTTACCCATAAACAGATACTGCATTGATAAAGCTGGTCAGTTATGACCATAACAATTTCCGGTGAGGGATCGTATACTAGCAAGGAGACACAAGTTGGGAATGTAATGTTCTGTTCGATCAACTTTTGTAATAAGCGTTGGCTTTGCGGCAGTGGCGAAGCACGCTAGTATTCACTGTTACCACTGGTAACAGTTTGAAAATATAAAAATAGAATATTCTTTAATATTAATATTTAACATTTTTGCTTCTTCGCCTGGACGTGTCGCGAGAATCCTATTGCAGCAGTTTGACACCGTCAAACCTCAGCGAGAGGCTGCTACCACTCCATGCAGTTGTTACGCTCTGAATCTCCTCTAACAGCTGGGCGAGTATTACTGCGCCCAAATACAGTAGAGGCAATACGCGACACTCTGGTAGATATCGAGGGACAGCGATTAGAGCTCTGTCTAGCGGAGTGACCTGAGAGTTACTGATTCTGTTATAAGAGCACGTGTATTTGTTTGTGAAGTTTTTGGGGTTATTTATGCGTTTGCATTAAGTTGACATAAGTAAATAGTAGCGCGTGTCATTTCTTTATATCTCCTGTCAATGTGAGTGGAATGATATGTGCTGCGTTTGGCTGCAATAACTATGAAGTGCAGAAGGATTCGCGGTCTTTCTTCCGTTTCCCTCGTGACAGGAAAATGTAAGTAAATACTGTGTTTGCATATATATTCTTCAAGTTACAAAGATAATTTTAAAGAAGGCCTACTTCCTACATTTCTAGCCTCCGCGACCCATATTTTAACTGGCTTAAAATATATTAAGCTTACTTTATTTTATTAGAGCAGCAGTTAACCTTCAATACCGATGTGTTGTTGTAGGTGTGATCTCTGTGTTTTGATATACTATCCAACCGCCTCCCCGTTCTCATCTCAGATTTCACCGGCAGTACTGACATAAACAAGATATGGAACGACTGGAAAAAAATTTTCTTTCAATGCGTAGAAGAAACCACACCAACAGTAAATATAACCAGCAGACGGAAATCTCCATGGATTACCAAGGAGATAGTGCGAGAAATTCGAAGAAGGGACCGCCTGTACCAGAAATGGAAAAGAAATCCAACCGATTATGAGTGGGAGAAATACAGGCTGGCTAGGAAAAAGGCTAAACAATCTATCAGAGATTCCTACGATTCTTACATCCACAGTCTCAACACCAACTCCAAGGAACTCTGGGCTCTTCTCAGAAGTAAAGGTTGCAACAGAGCTCCATCTGTATTTAAACATAACGGTACGGCAGTCTCCACACCACAAGAAATTGCAGACACCTTCAACAGGAAATTTAAATGTAACTTCTCCGTACCTACTGAGGAAGATAACATGCTATATACAAGGACAATATCTACCCCTCTCTTCCCTCTAACCAACATGTATTTCTCAACGAATGAAGTAAAGGAGAGCCTTCTGAAAACAAGACCTCATGCCGCGACCGGGCCGGACCGAGTGCCAGCAAGAATTCTCAAGAATTGTGCAGTCGCCTTGGTGCCCTCGCTTTGCGCTCTCTTCAACTATTCCATTAATACCGGGTCTGTACCTTTGGAATGGAAAGAAGCCAACGTAGTGTCAGTTTTCAAAGATGGAGATAAGGAAAACGTAGATGATTACCGCCCAGTTTCTATAACATCACGGGTCTGTAAATGTATGGAACGTCTAGTTGCTAAATATATGTTGGATTTTCTCAAGAAGAGAAGCCTGCTGAACTCAAACCAGCACGGCTTCATTCCGGCAAAATCCTGCACAACACTTCTAACAAAAGTCATTGATGACTGGCAGTTCTCTTTGGAGCAGACTGATGTCTCACAAATAGACTGTGTGACTGGAGCAAAGCTTTTGACCAGGTGTCACATCAAAGACTTCTGTTAAAACTTAGCAACTACGGCATTCAGGGTAAACTGCTGTCATGGTTGAGGTCATTTTTGATGGGTCGAACGCAATGTGTTGTGTACGGAGGAGCCAAATCAGACCAAACCACAATTACTTCTGGAGTAATTCAGGGCAGTGTGATAGGGCCCCTCCTGTACACGATTTATGCTCTCGACTTACCGGATTGTGTAAATTCGACCATGGCGCAGTATGCCGATGACACAGTCATTTACAGAGCCATGAAAAACATGATATTATAAAATTCCAATCGGATCTGGATAGTATAGCTCTGTGGTGTGAGGTAAATAAAGTGTGTATAAATATTAAGAAGTGTAAATACACTGACTGACAGAGCAAATGCAACACCAAGAAGGAGTGGTTCGAAAGGGATGAAAGTTGGGGAAAAACAGAGACGGCACGGACGAATAATTGATGTTTATTTCAAACCGATATGCAGGTTACACAATGCGCACGGCATCGACTCAGTAGGATGTAGGATCACCGCGAGCGGCGATGCACGCAGAAACACGTCGAGGTACAGAGTCAATAAGAGTGCGGATGGTGTCCTGAGGGATGGTTCTCCATTCTCTGTCAACCATTTGCCACAGTTGGTCGTCCGTACGAGGCTGGGGCAGAGTTTGCAAACGGCGTCCAATGAGATCCCACACGTGTTCGATTGGTGAGAGATCCGGAGAGTACGCTGGCCACGGAAGCATCTGTACACCTCGTAGAGCATGTTGGGAGATGCGAGCAGTGTGTGGGCGGGCATTATCCTGCTGAAACAGAGCATTGGGCAGCCCCTGAAGGTACGGGAGTGCCACCGGCCGCAGCACATGCTGCACGTAGCGGTGGGCATTTAACGTGCCTTGAATACGCTCTAGAGGTGACGTGGAATCATACGCAATAGCGCCCCAAACCATGATGCAGCGTTGTCTACCGGTAGGGCGCTCCACAGTTACTGCCGGATTTGACCGTTCTCCACGCCGACGCCACACTCGTCTGCGGTGACTATCACTGACAGAACAGAAGCGTGACTCATCGGAGAACACGACGTTCCGCCATTCCCTCATCCAAGTCGCTCTAGCCCGGCACCATGCCAGGCGTGCACGTCTATGCTGTGGAGTCAATGGTAGTCTTCTGAGCGGACGCCGGGAGTGCAGGCCTCCTTCAACCAATCGACGGGAAATTGTTCTGGTCGATATTGGAACAGCCAGGGTGTCTTGCACATGCTGAAGAATGGCGGTTGACGTGGCGTGCGGGGCTGCCACCGCTTGGCGGTGGATGCGCCGATCCTCGCGTGCTGACGTCACTCGGGCTGCGCCTGGACCCCTCGCACGTGCCACATGTCCCTGCGCCAACCATCTTCGCCACAGGCGCTGCACCGTGGACACATCCCTATGGGTATCGGCTGCGATTTGACGAAGCGACCAACCTGCCCTTCTCAGCCCGATCACCATACCCCTCGTAAAGTCGTCTGTCTGCTGGAAATGCCTCCGTTGACGGCGGCCTGGCATTCTTAGCTATACACGTGTCCTGTGGCACACGACAACACGTTCTACAATGACTGTCGGCTGAGAAATCACGGTACGAAGTGGGCCATTCGCCAACGCCGTGTCCCATTTATCGTTCGCTACGTGCGCAGTACAGCGGCGCATTTCACATCATGAGCATACCTCAGTGACGTCAGTCTACCCTGCAATTGGCATAAAGTTCTGACCACTCCTTCTTGGTGTTGCATTTGCTCTGTCAGTCAGTGTATATAAGACTAAGCAGAGCTAAACATCCACTCCAGAACCAACCTACTCTATGTGGAATCCAACTGCCGACTTCTAACTCCATCAGACTGCTCGGTATTCACATTACGGACAATCTGAAATGGAATAAACACGTGGAGGAAGTGAGGTGTAAGGCATACCGGGCGCTAGGCTTCGTCCGTAGATGTGTATCGGGAGGAAGAAGTAAAGCCCTACGAACGGCTTATATTTCCCTTGTGCGGCCCATACTGTTATATGGCCTTCCTTCCTGGCATCCAACTACAACGGAAAGTATGAGGAAACTAGAAGGTATCCAGCGACGAGCAGAATGTTTAATTAACAAACACATCCCCTTAAACACAGCCAGGTCATTGCCACCAGTGAACTCGTTATGTACACAAATAGATGTAGCCTTCCTTAGGAAATCCCTGACAGATAACACACACCTCTCCCCTTTCCACCGCCTGCAGCTCAATTACCGCTCTGTTAAAAGAGGCCAAGGAGTTACTCTTGCCCCTCCCTTCGCTAGAACAACCTCATATTTAAATGGGTTTTACTCAAGGGCTGCTCGCACCTGGAACCTTATACCATCCGAGGTAAAGCTACATCCTCTTCCTCACATCCTCCGCGAAGTAAAGAAAATGTATATGTAAATAGAAACCCATATGCGATGTATATAACTTGTATAAATTAGAATTGTAAGAAGGATGGGTGCAAGTACAGGTGTATGTGGGCGAATATGTATGCGTGCGCGTGTGGGAGTGGTTGTGAATGAGTGTGTATACAGGGGTCTGAGTGAGAGTATAAATGGCTGGGTGTTATTACTCTAATATTTTCAGGATAAATCAAGATAATTATTATTCTAAGGGTACAGTGTTTGTAGTGTAAATATGTAAATTTAAAATTGTCTACACAAGTTTGTATGTAAATATTCAGTAGAGTTTATGTACACATGTGGAGACGGAGGCACTTCCGTGTATGTGGGGCTTGCCCTTTCTCCATCTACAACCCCTAAATTGTACATGTACAATTAAAGGAAAATAATAATAATAATAATAATAATAATAATAATAATAATAATAATAATAATAATAATAATAATAATAATAATAATGCACTAAACACAAACATTTGATGTTTAATATTTTTTATCAAACAATTTATTTTACACCATGTTGTTCAGGAACAACAATGTGACTCGACGGTCAATTAAAATGGGAAATATAACATTAACACAACAGATGGAAACTATTAAATATCTGCAATAAGTAAACAGTTTATTTGGTGTAATTTTCACTCTTAATCGTACTAAGTACAAAAATGAAAATAATTATGAAAAATAAGATACAAACTTTATGAAACAATTACAGCCAAAATAAAGACACCAACATTTTTTTCAACACGCAACGACTACTTCTTGTGATAGGCACTGAAGCAATTCTTTTTTGCTGTCAAGAACGAATGAACACCACATTTTCTGCACATGATATGTGCAAAGCCCTTTGGGCAAAGTTTGCAGCCTTGCTTCACGTCATATTCTGGCCAATGGCCAATATTTTCATACCTGACATCAGCAATTGAATTTGTTGATACTTGCACCTTCGTCTTCTTTGGATTCTTCTCACTACTACTGGGTCTCCCTTTCCTTTTCACATCGACTTTCCCACTCTTTGTCAGTCCAGTTGATATATCAGCCTGAAATTGCATCAGTGAGTACTCACAATTTTTCCCTCATTGCTCTTGGTGTCGCCTGTACAACAGCCAGCTGTTTACGACTGCTACCCCCAGACACAATACCAGTCGCATATACCACTTCTTCGATCGTATGTCAATTCTCTAAAGCTCCAGAAGCATGTCAGCTTTATCGACCCTTCCCATGAACGTGTTGTACTCTTTTACGACAGATGGTCGATCCACCTTTACAGCCTTCTTTTCTGTAGCACACCAACTCTTGCATTTCGATTCAGGCTGTATGGCAGCATATGTTGATATGAAACTGATGTCTTTCCGATCGAACCACCGGATCAGGGAAAGGTTAGACTTGGTTTAAATCTCCAATCTTTACTACCACGCCCCATTTTCTTCGGATCTTGCTCATTTACCAAATGGCATTTTCCCATTCCATCCTGTCTAATTGTGCCAACGAAGGGTATACCCCTAGCTTTTACTGCTACTGCCAGTTGCAGGGATGAGAACCAGTTACCAAAGAAAACTTTGAAATTTTGTCCTTCGGGTAAATCTTGACAATGTGCCATTACGATTTCCATAGAAAAAACAAGTCCGAAATAACCACTCGTACCTTTGCACACATAAGGACGAAATCATACATAATTTCAGATGAACCTGCTCGCATGAAAATTTTGAATCCCCATTTGTGGGGTTTGCTTCGAATATATTGTTTCAAGTAGCTGCGACGTTTGAATGGCACAACCTGTTTGTCGACAGAATTGTATTCTTCGACTGGAATTGCATTCATACCTTGAAGAAGAGTGTCAAGCAATGGCTTTATTTTAAATAATTTATCGTGTTCTGGATGAGTGCTTGGTTTTTGATTAATGACATCCACTATATGAAAATATTTCATAAGTTTTTGAAACCTATTTTTACTCATTATATCTGCAACGGGAGAGTATCTACATGATGAAGACCAGTACATTTTGATAGCTGCCATTTTTACAATTCCCATATGCAGCAAAATCCCCAGAAGCTGCTCAATTTCAACCTCAGTACAGTTGAGTACCTCTCCATCCTTTTGATGAGCATGCAATTTGCTCTGAATACAGATTTCTTTTATAATATCATTTGTAATAAAGGTTCTAAAATATATTAGAGGAGTTACCAAATGTGTTGGAGGTGGGGGTAAGTAATTGCCCCATGTGGTGTTTGGAGGTTCAAAATCTAATTTTTTAAATCTCCACTCATCTTTACGTTTATTTGTTTTGTTGGAGACACTGTTTGTTATTTCTGCACTTATTGTTGTAGGAGATGAAGCAACACCGGATAAATTTGAAGTTATAGTAGTCCCTGGTGAAGACGAATTTACATCAGATGCACTGCAGGTTGTTATTTCAGGGTTAAATTGCAGAGACTGCTGTTAACTTCACTAATGGTATCAACATACTGAGCTTTGTCAGTACCACACACTTTATCACATATACTGAAGAGCTCATCATCAATATCATCTGAGAAATCACTAATTTCCATCATTTACACCTTCAACAAGTTCATGAATTTCCTCAATATTCATATTTTCTAAATCCAAACATTCCATTGTAAAACTGTCTTTAGCTTACCAAAACTTATAAATAAACACAACCTTTCTCAGTTTTAGCCTATAATTGAAACCCATCTAGTAGTCCAGTAATAGTACCACATGAAATTAAACTAAATGGAATACTTGTTAGTATTGAATCTCTGCTCATCACTCATTTTATCAATCTAAACATCAAAATATAGTATTATTTTGATCTTGACAATTACTAACCTTGAGTGGCGTCTATAAAAGTAGGAAAGATCACAATTTGAAGATAAAGTTGGAATTCAAGATGACAAACTGGGGCAAATATTCATTTATAGGAAGGCGAGGTAGGGATTGGAATAACTTACCAAGAGAGATGTACAATAAATTTCCAATTTCTTTGAAATCATTTAGCAAAAGGCTAGGAAAACAACAGATAGGGAATCTGCCACCTGGGCGGCTGCCCTAAATGCAGATCAGTATTGATTGTTTGATTGAATGTTGTTCATGGACAACACACATGTTTATTGAGGTGTATTATCAATTCATAAACTATTTAGTTGATAATTACTGTCACAGCAAAATGCAGGCATAACCTTCACCAAAGAAACAAAAATA
Source organism: Anabrus simplex (assembly GCF_040414725.1). Lineage (NCBI taxonomy): Eukaryota > Metazoa > Arthropoda > Insecta > Orthoptera > Tettigoniidae > Anabrus > Anabrus simplex. The sequence continues at coordinate 350,065,960 of NC_090265.1, read as the reverse complement.
GCCTATAACAATTCACTGCTGAAATAACTATAAAATATAAATACACCACACAAACAGCCATTCCTAGACAGCATCTTAACCTGACATTCAAGTCAAAGAGATTAATACATCTGAAGTATATTAATGCACAACCAAGTGGCAAAATACCATACTAGAAGCTTGTTGCCCCTCAACAACAAGGGGATTTCAAGGATTGATTAACATATTACTGTATATAACAGCTTTAAATACGATGTAGTCTAGGCAAGGTTCTTAAACACTACTAAAGGTTGGGCCCAACGTGAGCCGAGCTGCTATTGGTTAACGAAATGACGTCACAGTAGGAGCAAAGCAGCCGAGCCCAGAGCGCGCAAATCAGTAGGAATCTCATAATATCAGCAAACATTACAGTTTATCAGAACTAATTGCACACCAGACATAAAGATGACTGCTGATATAAGATTGAAAAAGAATACAGCGTAGTAACTTTTCATTATTTCCATTACGAATAAGGCGTAAATGTAACGTGACGGCACACTGACCAACGCTTGAAATTTATTAACATTTCCAAGTTCCTCTACTTAGTTTGAGGAAGGTTACGCGCTTTCAAATCTGTAAACATAAATATTTAGATATATGAAATCTTTTTCATATTAAAACTTCACAGCAGAAATTCCGTGATGGAAGTACCGTATGTTAACATACGATATACTGACTCACTTCTTCAGGGATCGAGTTTAAAACTTAACACATATTATAACAGCAGCAGAAGTAAGTTCATATTCGAAACCATGCATAGATATTCCTGGAAAACCTACAACCTGTTTTTCAGTCTTTGATCGGTTCAGGGATGCAATGAATGAACCATAGGCTATTATTACAATGGGGTCGCCACTCCCAAAGTGATTTATTAATGGATGATAAATGCTATGAAATGATAATGGAGAGTGTTGCTGGAAGGAAAGATGACAGGGAAAACCGGAAATCCCGGAGAAAAGCCTGTCCCGCCTCCACTCTGACCAGCACAAATCTCACATGGAGTGACTGGGATTTGAACCACGGTATCCAGTGGTGACAAGCCGACGCACAGTGTGTTGAATCCCAGTTCTAGGTGGAAAAAATAAATAACGTCGTTAATAGTGCTGGGATCCTATTAAAAGTTGGAAATATACCGTTTTGATGTCGCTAAATTCATGTCTGGCATCGTTTAAAGTGTACGATGTTCGGGGGTAAATATATGGGGGTGAGGGGAAAGGATAAGTTTAAAAAATGACCGAAAGCAACAAAAGAATCGTCCATTTACGGGAATAAAAACACGATTTGGATGTGCATATTATAGTTTATAACAGTGTTAAACATACTATTTACAACTAGATATAATATGAATAACAATGAGAATTTCAGTCCAGTATCCCTGTTACACCTTATTTGAGGGAATATACGAAGGCAATGTATTTAAATTCTTCCAGATTGAAAACGTATTTTAAATTATTATTAAACATAGATCAACCAAATATGAACAAAAAATAACATTTATTTTTTATTAAAATATATTCGTCAAAATCATAACAATACTTCTTTATAACAAAATTTCATTTTCCAGTCCTGTTAATGACGTAGTTTTAATACACACACCTTGCACACTTAAACAATATTATTATTACATATTATATTTATTTCAAGATTACACTCAGACACATTTAATAAAAGAGTGAAAAGATCATATTACAGTTGAAATAAATGCGAACTAAGCTTTCCGACATCTTGTCTTTTTAATAATGTACACATTTTATACAGCTGCCAACCTACAAGACAAAGACTACCATAGGGAATAAATTTACCTAACATACCGCCCCACCAAAAGGTATTGGCCTTTTGCAGAAAAATAATAAGATGGAACATATGCACACAAAAATGCACTAGTCAAAAATAGGGCAAGCACGATTTTTATAACAGTACGTTGATAATGTTCAAGCAAACTGTAGTTTGATGATCATTCCCAGTTCGTTTCTGGCAATAAAACTTGTTGATAGGACGCATGAAGGCACCAGAAGCGGTGTTGACAGTAGCTACTCTGGCGGGACCGACATCTCCGAGATGGACCTTTTCCACCGATTCTCTTCTCCATTGAAGAGGAGGCAGGTTGTCATCCTTGATGAACAGAAGATCACCAGGACGTAGGTTAGGATGCTCTTGTGTCCATTTGTAACGTTGCTGAACTGTGTTGAGGTAGTCCTTATACCACATATTCCAGAAGTCTTGAGTCATTTTTTGTATGTTTCTCCATTTAGAGAGACTATTGATGGGACAAGGTATGAGATCGTGTTTGAGAAGTGCCGTGAGTTTCTCACCGATAAGGAAGTGTGATGGAGTGAGATAGGATGAATCTGTCGGATCATCGCTAAATCTGGATAGCGGGCGGCTGTTCAGGCAAGCTTCGATCTGTGAAGATAGGGTAGTTAATTCTTCAAAGTTGAGTATTGTTGTTCCCATTGTTCTTCGAAGATGAAATTTAATTGCTTTTACCATTGATTTCCAAGCACCTCCAAAATGAGGTGCAGATGGAGGGATGAAGTGCCAGGTAATGTCTATTCCTTCTGCGATCTTCAAAATTTCTTTTTCTTGCTTCGTATATTGTAAGAATTTCTGAAGTTCCTTTAATTCCCTCGATGCACCAATGAAATTGGTGCCATTGTCGCTGTAGATATTGGCAGGACAACCTCGACGTGAGGTGAAACGACGTAGTGCTGCCATGAATGCACTTGTTGTAAGATCAGAGATGATCTCGATGTGCACAGCTCTGATCGAAAGACATGTGAATATTCCAGCATAAGCCTTTCCTGTTGTCTCACTTCGTCGTGTGCCTATCCGTGTAGTCTACACCAAAGAGCCTCCGTGGCTCAGACGGCAGCGCGTCGGCCTCTCATCGCTGGATACCGTGGTTCAAATCCCGGTCACTCCATGTGAGATTTGTGCTGGACGAAGCGGAGGCGGGACAGGATTTTCTCCGGGTACTCCGGTTTTCCCTGTCATCTTTCATTCCAGCAACACTCTCCATTCTTATTTCATAGCATCTATCACTCATTAAAAAATCACTTTGGGAGTGGCGACCCCATCGTACTAATAGCCTATATCTGCTTCATTCATTCCATCCCTGACCCGGTCAATGACTGGAAAACAGGTTGTAGGTTTTCATTTTTTTCAGTCTACACCAACGTTCATAAAGGCTCTAGTAGCAGTAACCCTAAATCTTGGGAGGTTTGCCATTTTCTGTTGAGCTGCTGATTTTCTCAGTCTGATGCATGTGTAGCACGATTTGGAGAATCCTCGTTATCCAATATCTCTGTCGCAGCGATGAAATGAGTAATTGAGGTCCTGCGTGTAGTAATCTTACATGTTAACTCAGGCAGACAAGTTTGGTGAGGTGATGATCAGGAGGAAATGTAAGTTAATGCTTGGCTTCGTATGGAACTGGTGCGTTTTGTAGTCTTCCTCCGACTCGAAGAAACCCGTTTTGGTCCAGAATTGGGCTCAGACTATTCAGTGTACTATTTGCATCAACAGCTTTACCTTGTTTGAGGCAGAGTATTTCTGTTTGATAAGAGACCGATTGTACGTTTTTGATACAGACCATGAAGGCATTATTTACCTCTTGTGGTTTCAGTGGTGATGTATCGCGCTCACTGCGAGTTTTCTTGCAATTGGAAGAGAATCTGAGACAATGACCAACTGTTCTGAGTAATCTGTTTAAGGATGAGAATCTATTCAGGAATGTGTCATCGTATTTTATGACAATAAGTGATGTTATAATTCTTTGGTCAGGGATCTTCGAGGTGTCGCATCTTGATTGTGCTGGCCATGTTGCAGGGTCTAGACGCAGCCAGCTGGGGCCTTCCCACCATAGTGCACTGTCTTGAAGAAGCCGTGGCTGTATTCCTCGTGATGCAAGATCTGCAGGATTGTCCAGTGATCCAATATGACGCCAATGGGAGGCTGGCACAGAGTCTTGAATTTCTGCCACCCTGTTTGCCACGAATGTTTTCCATTTTGTAGGACATCCGCGTAACCATGCTAATACGATTGCTGAATCAGTCCAAAGTAGTACACCATCGGGGGTAGTGCGTAGAGTTTCAAGCGTTTTCTTGATGAGGCGAGACAAAATTAAGGCACCACATAATTCCAGACGGGGAATTGAAATCTGTTTTAGAGGTGCAACCCTTGATTTTGCACATAGAAGTCTCGTGAGAACCTCGGCTTTTTGGTTAACAGATCTTATGTACACGGCAGCCCCGTGAGCATTCTGTGAGGCATCGCAGAAGTCATGTATCTCGATATTCTTCGCTATCCCTTCACTGAGGACCAGTCTTGGAATTTTGAAATTATTAAGTAGTGGTGTTTGTTGATATAGGTCAATCCAGGTATCGAGCAAATTCCCGAGTAGTTGATCATCCCATCATGAACCTTCTTGCCACAGGCGTTGCACGAACAAGACTTTGAAGAGAACAACTACGGGAGTTATCAGCCCTAGAGGGTCGAATATTGATGATATTTTGGACAGCACCATACGTTTTGAGCACTTGGATTCCCTTGAGATCGATTGATATGGCTTCAGGTTACAGTTGATTTGAAATTGGTCCGTTGAAGGGTGCCAAGTTAAACCTAACGTTTTTACTACGCTGCTCTCACTGTCACTCAATGAATGTTTATATTCTCGTAAGTTCTCTGGGATTGATTCAAAGGAGTTCTGGGCTATTTATGCACCACTTTCTCAACGGAAATCGTCCAAGCTGAAGAAGGTCTGGAAGTTCGATTCGCAGCCTTAGAGCTTCATCCAAAGTCTCTGTTCCTGAGATGCAATCATCCACATAAAATCAGGGCGAAGGACTGAAGCCGCTCGAGGGAATCTGGTTGCTTCATCCGTAGCCAGCTGTACTAGACATCTTGTAGCTAGGTAAGCTGCTGATGATGTGCCATACGTGACTGTAGTGAGGGCGTAGGATTTTAGTTCGTCCTGAGGGCTTTCTCGCCATAATATGCATTGCAGGGGTTGATGTTTTGGGTGCACTCTTATTTGTCGGTACATTTTCTCTATGTCAGCTGTAAAGGCTATTCTATGCATACGGAACCTCCTGACCAATGAGCATAAGTCGTCCTGTACTGTTGGTCCTACCATTACAATGTCATTTAGTGCCACTCCATTGTCGGTTCTTGTAGAGGCATCAAAACCACCCTTGTCTTGGTAGTACTGCTCGAATGGTTGTGAACCGCGTGATGAGGAAGGTAATATTCTGCTTGTCTTAGTGTGGAATTTGGTTGAAGTTCGACCCTGTGTCCAATTGCTTCATATCCCCTCATAAACTCGACATAATCTTGACGAAGGTTGCTCTTCACTTGCAATTTTCTCTCCAGGAAATGAAAACGTTGTCTTGCAATCTCCTTTGAGCTTCCTAGGTTTATTTCCATTTTCAGGGGTAATTCTACTACATATCTTCCACTCTCATCCCTTAAGATGATGTCAATGAAATTTTTCTCACATTACGCATATTCTGGTGAACGAATTTCATGACATATTTCCTCTATGGAACAGAATCGTTGTATTTGATTCTCAAGACTGAGGTCAGACCTAATAAAGAATGAATTAGATCTTTGCCCATTGTCTTCTCCTTCATTCATTTGCTGTGGATACTCCCCGCATAGAATCCATCCTAACTGATTGTTCTGCAGTGTGGGACATCCTGCGCAAAATTTCCTTCCCTCCTTCATCAGATGCAAAAAGAACTGAGCTCCGATTAGTAAGTGAGTACTCTGAGGAAGGTGGAAATTTGGATCAGCGAGGATGACTTCCTTTGGGATATTCCATTCCTTGAGGTCGATGTTTGATGCAGGGATATTGCCAGTTATCCTATATAGTACTATACATTCCATACTGAAATGAAAGTCACTGACAGTCGAGTGCACTTCTACGTTTACCGATGAATCAGCTTCGGATGTCAGTTCACCGAATGCTTTCAGGGATATAACGGCCGTTCTTTTCTTCTTAAGTTTAAGTTGTTGTACCGCCTGCTCGGATATGAAGTTACTTTGGGAACCGCTATCTAATACGCCTCGCATGCGATGATATCTTCCGTTTGAGTCCTTGATTTTAACCGTAACTGTGCTTAGAAGAACCTGAGTGTTTGGAGTAATTCTGAGAGAGTGATACGACGATTGGTGTGTGTCGTTATCCTGTGAGTTTTGTGCCATAGTGTTGTTCATGTTAGTTTTTTCCTCATTCTGATCGTTTTGGTGTAGCAACGTGTGGTGGTATTTCTTGCATACCTTACATGTAGTACTGGATCTACATGCCTTCCAAGTGTGTGATGGACTAGGGCAGTTACTGCAGTGCTTTGCTATCTTTGATCAATTTGAACCTTTCGCCAGAACTCAAATTGAGGAAATCAGGACATTTATACAGTCTGTGCTCTTCTGAGCAGATGTAACATCTCTCTGCTGTCGAAATGTATGATTGCTGTTGTGTTATCAAGCGTGGCGCTGATTTGGGGTAATTGTTAGGACTGACTGCAGGTGGTTGGGTAGAAGAGCAGAGTTGTAGTGTCTGACAGCGTCTCTCCAAGAAACTAGTGAGCTCCTCGAATGTAACTGCATCGGAATGAGAATGCTCCTTTTCAAATTCTAACCTTAGTTTTTTGTCTAGTCGAGAGAGTAGTTCATTAAGAAGTAAATCTAGGATACTTGGTTGGGCGTTTATGGCATTGAGAGCATCTATACTGCCCTTGAATATATTGATCAGTTTGCGTATTTCACTCTCCGTTGAACCCATTTTATAACAAGTTTCCGTAATTTGCCTAATGTGTTCAGCTGCAATTAATTTGGGTGAATGATAACGATTGACCAGAATGTTGTAGCCTACTTGAAAGTTGGAGTCAGAAATGCTGATATTTCTTATGCTGTCTTTGGCTTCGCTTTTCAGAGAGGAGAGTAAGTAGTGGAATTTCTCTATTTTTAATAGGTTATTATTGTTGACCACCAGGCCTTCAAACGTGTCTTTGAAATGCAGCCAGGTAATCAGAGTCCCACTAAAGGTAGGGAGATTTATTTTGGGTAATTTGATATTTCTAGGCATGTCATGTGATGACTGAGTGAGCACTTCAACATTACCTGACATTTTTTGTAGATTGGTGGCCTTCCTTAATTTAGCCTCCAGCAAGTCGATTGTGTCTTCGAATTCTTCTCGGTAGATCGTGTTAGATTCCTCATTTTCTTCATAATACGACTCTAGTTGGCTTTGAATTTGCTTGAATTCTTCGTTGGTGGAGAGCAATCTGTTTAATTTAACCTGAATGAGGTTGATATCGGCAGAATTTATTTCTGACTCAACGAAGTGTTGAATGCGAGATACACAAGCCTTCAAGGTTGCTCTCCTTTTGGTTAATGTTCGTTTGTTGGAGTCTTCCATATTTATACACTATCGTAGTGCTATAAAATGAGTAAGATTGCGATAAGTTATCACAGTGTAGTGGATAATAATTATTCCGAGATAATACGAAACTTTCTGAATGAACGGAAGAGTAAGTAAGAACTAATTACAATATTTTATAAAGGTTCGTGAATTTGTTAATAGATGGTACTAGCCAGGGTAGTTGTAGCAGTGGACGGTTGTGGACCTTGTAAGAAGTTATGACTTTGGGCGAAAGGTAGCGCTAGTTGTACCATAACCTAGCTGCAAGTTCCTTTGATAAGTTGTGACGTTTGTGCTAGGTTAACTTGGTCAAGCATCTAATATTCGTTTGAATTCGATCATAATCATGAAATTTTATACTTAAGTGACTGTAATCCAATGGTTGCGTTAATTACCTTACATAGGACGGTGGATTGTAGGAGCTTGAGACAAGTTCATGCGGGCTGAGAGGACCATGAAATAGATGCGAACTAAGCTTTCCGACATCTTGTCTTTTTAATAATGTACACATTTTATACCGTTGCCAGCCTACAAGACAAAGACTACTATAGGGAATAAATTTACCTAACAACAGTATTTACAAGTAATTGTCTCATCAATCTCATTCCGTTCATAATAACAACATGTCCAATGTTCATTCGTTCCCTGATTCGTCTGTAGAGTCCAGAGAATCGTAGTCATTGCTATACTGTCCGGCTCCATAGCCAAATGGTTAGCGTGCTGGCGTTTGGCCACAGGTGTCCCGGGTTCGACTGCCGGCAGGGTGGGGAATTTTACCCATAATTGGAAAATTTCTCTGGCATGGGGCTGGATGTATCTGTCGCCTTCATCATCATTTCATCCTCATCACGACGCCCAGGTCGCCTACGGGAGTCAAATCGAAAGACCTGCACCTGGCGAGCCGAACATGTCCTCGGACACTCCCGGCACTAAAAGCCATACGCCATTTCATTTCATTGCTATACTGGTCTTCTTCATTTGATGTGAAAAGATCTTGGGAGTCAGTAAGTAACTCAATAGCTTCCATAGGTATATTACCACGAGTTTTACGTGGCACTGTTCGGTACTTGTTCATTAAGGGACTTGATGTAATCAACAACGTGTTAAGCAAGTCTCTATTCGTTGAATCTTTGCTACATTTTCGAGTATAAAGTTCACGAATCCTCCGACAATATTTCTAGCTTCTTGAGCTTCTTCAGACATAGTCCCTATTGGCACAAAAAAATGTTTAATTAATTGAATACTGTGTAGTAAAATATTATGCACAGTGACGAGCATATAATACCATGGATATAATTTAACCCCTTCAGACCCAGTGTCCATTACAGTGGGCACAACATATTCCCTCTTATAATTGAAATGAAATGGCTTCTGCAGTGTTTTTGACTATTTGTCCATTTCACTTCACATGTATACTCAACGTATATATAGTGCTGCAGCCAGTGTTGGCAGCTGGAACTGCAGGAATAAACATTATGTACAAGATGGCTGCCCCTTCCAGAGGCAATGAAGGTATGCTATGTTTATCTTTCTATTCTGAGTACTTAAATGATCTAGATCTTCTTTTGTTTTATCAGTATTTAAGCTAGGAATATATAAAAAGACATTTGGTTGTAATTCCTCATTTGCTTCACCATTTGAGAATATATGGTGAGTTGTCAAAATATGATGTCCACTATAATGGACATTACGTCTCGATTGTTGTTGTCGCTGTGGCAGGCACATAACCTTACAGTGACTGTTCAGGTGTTATTTTATGTAACTTACTATCGTCAGAGTATCATTGTGTCATGTTATACTTTACGGTCATTCAGTGAATGATCCATTCTTGTTTGAACAATGCATAATTACATGTTTTGTTAACTTTTTTGTGACTAGCATGAGTTTTGATAAGTTTGTTGAGCATATATTTTTATCACTAAATTTTTATGCTGTTCGACTTCAAAAGACGACTTTGCTGCCTTTAATAATAAAAATAACAATGTGGTTGCATTGTTTCAGAATATTACAATCCTTCATCTCCATCAGGAGCAGAAAAATTCTTGACCTGTTGGAAGATGGTATCCTATCAGATATGGATGTACCGGTATTAGAAATTGATCAGAGAAGCAAGCAAGAAAGAGAGAGGCTATAATGACTAGGTGACAAGCCGGGATGGAAACACTGTGCTGTGCAAATGGGTTGATAACAGATCTGTAGTACTGACCTCCAACTTTGTTGGAGTTGGTGAAGAAGATGAGGTACAGAGATGGGACAAGAAAACTAGGAAATACATTATGGTGAGGAGACAACAGATTGAAAAGTCGTATAACCATAGCATGAGTGGAGTCGACAAGATGGATCATCTTCTCGAACTTTATAGAATTTTTATAAAATCAAAGAAATGGACATTGCGCATGTTCTTTCATGCAATTGATATAGCTTGTGTCAAGCTGGATTGAATACAAACGTGGTTGTGAAAAGAATGGGATCCAATCCAAGAAGATCCTGCACTTGCTGCATTTTAGAATGAGGATTGGAGAAGCCCTAGCCAAAATAAATAAACGAGCAAACCTCCAAAGACGAGGTCGACTCAGCTCCAGTGACATCAACACTCTGCCATCTGGGATAAAAAGCAGAAGGTTGAAGTTCGACCAACTGTTGAGATTCAGAGAGATTTGACAGATCATGTGTCCAATTATGATGAGAAAGATGAAGCAATGCGATGTACGAACACCGGATGCAAAGGGAAAACCCATGTGTATTGTGACAAATGTAATGTCCATCTTTGCTTCGAGAAGAAGCGCAACTGCTTCATGTCTTTCCACAGGAAAAGTCTTTAGATTGATGAATCATGAGAAAAAAAAGACTTTTAATACATAATAAACCTATGTTAGGTATAAAATAATGCCATATTGTGAACTTTGGTCAGATAGTTTGAATTAAAATAATTTATAATGCAAATCTACTTGTATAGTTATAATCAGTTCAACTGTTACTATTGAGACCATATGTCCACTACAATGGACATGCCATATTTCTGAATAAATTTATAAAATATTCAAAGAAACATAATTTTTCATTTGTTTGAACTATTTTAAGGTGGAAATTACAACCAAATGATTTTTAGTGCCTGTAAAAATAATTCAGGTCTGAAGGAGTTAACATAAAACGCCGCAGTTTGCGCACCAAATTCTTTGAATTTATTTCAGGGCCAGAAGAAAGAGTAGCTAGTAGTACATGAAATCCTTTTATTTAAGCCGTCACATTTTTCCTCTTGATCGAAAAGAATCTTCAGCAGCAAACGCGACTTCCTCCAAACTACGTGTCCGGCTCCATGGCTAAATGGTTAGCGTGCTGGCCTTTGGCCACAGGGGTCCCGGGTTCGATTCCCGGCAGGGTCGGGAATTTTAACCTTAATTGGTTAATTTCGCTGGCACGGGGGCCGGGTGTATGTGTCGTCTTCATCATCATTTCATCCTCATCATGACGCGCAGGTCGCCTACGGGAGTCGGATCGAAAGACCTGCATCTGGCGAGCCGAACTTGTCCTCGGACACTCCCGGCACTAAAAGCCATACGCCATTCCATTCCATTCCAAACTACGCGATTCGGTAATATCACAAACTTTTTGCTTCTTCGTCTTTACGGCAGTCCTTAATTTCCTTAGGATGACGGACGAATTTGTTAGGGACACAACTTGTTTTCAGGTCATACGATGGATCAATGTCATCTGTTTCACATAACACGATGAAATCCGTCCCATTTAACCAATCACTGAATTTTTCTCGGAATCGTTGTTCTCTTCTTCCTGCACTCTCCCTTTTCTTGTTAATATTATGGGATATCAACTTAATTTTGTTTCGTAGCTCCTGAACCTAAGTGTCAGTAAGAGTTGTGGGCTCAAATTTATTCATAACATATTGAAATATGACTTCTGAACGCCCCTCTGTACGACACGACCGCCACGCGTTGAAAAATTCTTCTCGCCGTAACGCCCACATAGTCACTGAAAATAAACCATCATGCACATTCGTACGTAACCAAACCACTACAGATCCTGAATCTACGTTACATTTACCACCGAATGACGTTTAAAGTAAAGTGGCACTATGAGGCACTCATAAAGTTTATCTCGATCAATGTCTGAAAACAATCTAATTTTCTACAACCGCTTCCTTTTACAACACATTGTAAATAATTTATTTAGTGCAGAACGCTTCTATTACGCAAAAAAGTGAGAACACATACCTCGTTTCACTTTTCCACGAGCCACAGAAGACAACACCTCGTTGAACTCACTAGAAACACAACGTTCTGTTCACTCCGACACCTCCAATCAACTGAGCTGATAACTGCCAGGAAGACGTTTCGGCACCTGTCTCCTCCCTCCTACGCACCAGAAAGCGGAAAGGAAAACCGAAGATCACCACCTGGTTTGTTCGCTATCTAATGAGCCAGGTTTCGCTTTGATTTGCGGCAGTGAATTTTTTCCACCTAGATATGGGATTCGATACAATGTGCGACGCGCTGCCGTCTGAGCCATGGAGGCTCCGCATAGATAGTCTACTTTTTAAAAATTAAACAATAAGAACAGGAAAAACACTTCATTAGAACACAGTCCTACCTGTGAGATTAGATGTCATGAAGTGGTTGCTTTTGAAGATGAAATCCATTGTCGTGCCTTTCGCCGATGAGCTGCTATGGATTTTTCAGTTCTTGTCCGAATGTTCGTTTGTCGTATGCGTATAAATATTCTCGTTCTAACAATCATTTTTAATATTTCTGGTAGTACAGCGGGGAATTTACTGCTAATTATTTGACACTTTACGTATAATTATTAGGTATGCGTCACAGTTCAGCTCGTCCGTGAGTGTCCCTGAAAATTTACTCAAATTCCGTTATTTGGTTTACCATTCTAACGATGGAACTAGTAGACCTCCCCGAGATAACATTTCTATCCATCCCACAGGGGCTATACCAGAAGAAATGGAAAGCATTTCCGCAGTGGGACTTCGCATTTAACTGTCATATTTTCTTTCAAGGTCGGCGATCTAGCCGGCGAGGTACCGTACCGAAATCCCTCTGCTGAACAATCAGGTGTCGCTGTAGATTGCGGTGATTTCTTTTTTTGCTATTTATTTACGTCACACCGACACAGATAGGTCTTATGGCGACGATGGGACAGGAAAGGCCTAGGAATGGGAAGGAAGAGTCCGTGGCCTTAATTAAGGTACAGCCCCAGCATTTGCCTGGTGTGAAAATGGGAAACCACGGAAAACCATCTTCAGGGCTGCCGGCAGTGGGGTTCGAACCCACTATCTCCCGAATACTGGATACTGGCCGCACTTAAGCGACTGCAGCTATCGAGCTCGGTCGTGAATCATTAACGGCACAGTTTTCTATCGCAATCATACTGTACTATGAACACTCAAATTTCACTCCAGCTACTATTACACTGTTCACGTAAGTAACGAAAAGAAAATAAGTGCACCTCACTGCACGAAACACAGCAACTTAACAGAGATATAATAGAAACGAACTACGACACACACACTACGCAAAATACAGTAGGCCACTAGCCTATATAAACCAACAGCAATATGCGGAAAGAAATTACGTAGCCTATAGTTGTTACGTGGAAATCCTTTCTTTATAAGACAGACATATACAAACAACGAAATGAGATACACGTGCGGTTGAATGCTACACAGTCACGGTGCTCCTGTGATGACGTCACGAGCAGGACGAGGGGAAACTGCGCAGCCAATCTGGGCCGCCCGTTGTTGTCTAGGAACAACACTGGGAATGAAAGGGTTTAGAAAAGGTTAGGAAAACAACAGGTAGGGAATCTGCCACCCGGACGACTGCCCTGAATGCAGATCAGTAGTGATGTAGTGATTGATTGATTGATTGATTGATTGATTGATTGATTGATTGATTGATTGATTGATTGATTTGCTCGTTCGAACGCTCCGTTCAATATATTTGAACGAACTCTTACCATTTCGAATAAACGAGTCGTTCAAATGAACTAGTTAGTTCATTCTCTTTGAGCATAAGCATTAGCCAAGACCGACTTCAATATATCAGACCAAGACCGACTACAATATATCAGACCTTAATGTTACTATCGATTAGGAGGAAAATGGCGACTTCGTGGGCGAGCGTTTGAGACATGTGGTTGGTTCATATCTGTGTTTATATTCTGTTGAAGAGTGTTATTTTGATCGAGTTATTGAAGTATGAAGTGTATGTTTGGTAAAATAGTAATCTGTAACGGTTTATCAGTATGGTGTTTTGTTAGGAATTTATATGATGGTATTTTTGATGTATGATAGTGTTTATATTGTCGTGCTGTAACATAGCACAAAATGGGTCGTTCTTGCTGCGTTCGTGGTTGTAGATCTAATTATATCGTTGCTGAAGTTTTTGAATTCCCTGAAGATAGATCTCTACAGGAGAAATGGATAAGGAATATTCACCGGGAAAATTTGGAACTCAAAGACCAAACTATCGTAGGCTATGTGTGTAACCAAAATTTGTGGTTAGGGAAGATCTCTTTCAACCGTAACGGTGAGCCTATTCGTTTTAGTTTTCTCATTCAGTTGGAGTAATTTCATGTAAGTTGACGATAAGTATTAGTTTCTATGTAGAATATAAGTGTGAGTGTATTTATATGGGTCACTGGTCACTAGGATCTGGAATTATACGCAGTCATGTGAGAATATGTTAGTTTTGATCGTGCTGTGAACCGGATTTAAATCGAACTATGGCAATGCCTCTCATACATCTATTCTTAAGTTCTCTAAGGAATAAAACATTAATGGAGAAGTGGATTAGGAACATACATCGTGAATATTTCTACAAAACAGTAGTGTGCATATGTCATCTGAGAGTAAATTTGAGATTAGGGAAGACTATTTTTTCTAGTTCTAAATGGTTGACCTATTCGTATTCCTCGAAAAGACAATTCATTTAGATAGTGATAACTGATATAGTGATGTTCCTTCAGTGTCTATGTGCTTCAAAGTGTCGTGTGATTTAGATGCAATTGTATTTTGAAAGAATCTGTGCTTGCCTGCGGGAACATTTGGTTAGATCATGGTGTATGACAGAACTTATAGTGTGACAGATGCAGAAATCTGAACACTGTTACACAGAAGAAATGGTGACTTTCAGGGATGGTGGTGGTGGTGATGATTGTTTTAAGAGGAAATACATCTAGGCAACCATCCTCTATATAACACTACTTACAGAGAAAGAATGGAAGGGATCCGACACTTCGAAAAATGAAGGTATCGGCCGAAGGAAGACAAGGGCCACGAAGGGCATGAAAATGAAAGACTCCCTAGGCATCCGTACGTAATACCATCGGGGTCTGAAAAGAACAAGTGTTGGCCAAGGGAGGCCGGATATGATAGATGAAAGTGAGGAGCCTGGCACAAGTAAGTGGAAGCAATGCCAAGACTCAGCTGAGGGCCCCGTGGTCGCTCCAAAGTTCATAGCCCGTGGGGCCCCTTTTAGTCGCCTCTTACGACAGGCAGGAAAAAGTGGGTGTTACTCTACCGCCCCCACCCACAGGGGGGATTTGCAGGGATTAGCTTTGTTTATAACTCAGGGGTTTTATTGTACCAATACCTTCCGATTCATGCTGTGGATATCTTTTATCAAGCAGTCTACACCAAAATGTAGCTCGTCCATGTAGGTTAAAGACATCATTGTTTAGAGTCAATAGAGTTGTATTACTCATGTCATTCAATGGGGAAAATCGTATTATATATTTAGTGTCTGAACGCTTCATTGCTAAGTTTACCACCAGGGTTGGAAGTGCTACTATATCATATGTCAATATATGATTTAAGAGTTTCCAGTAAGGAAGGCTTAACAACACCGGGACTGTTCATTGGGCTGGCATAATCATTTCGGATGTACTTCAATTTCATCGAGTGCTGAACATTAGAAATTTTCCACCACTTCGGAACTAAGGCAACACGTTATGTTTCATAGTTCTTATGAGAATGAATAAATTGAGGAATTCCGCACCTTAAATTATTTTTAAATATTCAAAATGATGTTATAAATATCATTTTAACAGTTTTATAATGTATTTCCATTTATCCAGCGAAGTGTAATCTAAGAGAAAACGTTATTTGACTAAGTGAAATTTCGAAATAATCAGCTTGTTGTTCTCTATTGCTGTGGGGCTGTCCATCTATTCTAGCAGAATATGCGTGATTCTAGTTGATTATATGTGATGAGTACTTGTTCGCGAAGCGTTTTCATAAGTGCAACAGTGATTTTCCTTATGATGTTAAATTTATCATGTTAAAATACCTACCACCGTTAGCAAAATATGTACGTGATCATTTCTTAATGTCTGACGGATTGAACCAGATATTGTGTAGCTTTTTCAGTGGTATCAACACAAGTAATTTAATGTGACGCCAGGCTGAGTGGCTCAGGCGAATGAAGCTCTGGCCTTCTGACCCCAACTTGGCGGGTTTGATCCCGGCTCAGTCTGGTAGTATTTGAAAGTGCTCAAATACGTCAGCCTCGTGTCGGTAAATTTACTGGCAGGTAAAAGAACTCCTTTGGGACTAAATTCCGTCATCTCTGAAAATCGTGAGTTGGTTTATCGTCGAAATGAAGTTATTGCGTGCTATCCTAACCTTCATCAGTCGGTAGCTACTGTGCCCACGACGTCCACCATCTTGGTTTTGATATTACGGTCTGATATTTTGTAGTCGGTCTTGCATTAGCCGACTCGTAATTGAACGACTAGCTCTCAAGAAGCAAGGAGGGAGCTAGCTCTTACAAGAGTCGACTCCAACGAGCTAGAATAACATAGAGGGGTTGTATACCTGACATCAGCGCTACCTGCTTGAAGCAAGTTGATATGGGGCAGCCATGTTAACGGTTGTCAAAACAAAGCGAATTGGCGCGAGAGCATATGTTGAGGTGACAGGGAGATCGTGCATGCCAATTTAATTCCCTAAGTTTTAAGAAGTGAAAAGATAGATTCTCGCTTTCAAGAATGCCAGCCGTAAGCTCAGCGTATGGTTGTACTAATCGGAGTAATAAAACCAAGGATATATCGTACTTTAAGTAAGTATTACTGAATTATAGCCGAGATTCCTTTTTGTAATTCCTGTTTGTAATTAAATCCATTTTATTGTTTACTTAACGAAAGTACGGATAGCCACGGTAATTATTTGTCGAATTTTGTTTCAGATTCCGTTTAAAGAACAAGGAATTAACTGAACAATGCGTTGTGAGGGCGAAAAGAGATAAATGGTATCCCACTCAATTCAGTTGCTTATGCTCTGTACATTTCCAGCCCTATTTAATTTTCATTCACATTTACAAATAAAGGAAATGGAACGCCCACCACCAAGAAAACGTAACCACAAAAAATCACTTATTTCGTTCAAACGTACACCAAGTATGATAAATACAGCATTTTACTGCTATTTTTGAAATGTATACAGCCTTTATTGTAGATGTCTGTTGCCTTGGTTTTTAAAACTACGCCACACTTCATAATGGACAACTTTCAAGCTAGTAATCCCAGTATGATATGGTAATGGGAGAAACATGATATCACCCCTATATTATAATAAATAATTACACTAAACGATTATTGTGGTAAAGTATTCATGGGCCGCCTCTGTGGTGCACTGGTTAGCGTGAGCAGCTGCCACCCCTGGAAGCCCGGGTTCGATTCCCAGCTCCGCCACGAAATTTGAAAAGGGGCACGAGGGCTGTAACGAGATTCTATCAGCCTGGGGAGGTCAACTGAGTAGAAGTGGGTTCGACTCCCACCTCAGCCATCCTCGAAGTGATTTTCCGTGGTTTCCCACTTCTCCTCCAGACAAATGCCGGGATGGTACCTAACTTAAGGCCACGGCCGCTTCCTTCTCCTCCCCCCACAAGGCCCCTTTTCAGCATAGCAGGTGCAGCACTCCCCCACAGTTGTATCCCCCGACCCAATGTCTCACGCTCCAGAACACTGTCCTTGAGGTGGTAGAGGTGGGATCCGTCGCTTAGTCCGTGGGAAAAACCAACCCGGGAGGGTAAACAGATTAAGAAAGGAACACAGTACTCATGAGGATGCAATAATTTTAAAAATATTAACAGAATGAGGTTGTAACCTATTATAGGTCCTGTCATAAATATATATGTCCATCGTTTTTATTCTAATTTACGCCTAACCACAACAGCCAAGCAGGGTAACGCTCTTGTTCCGATTTCGAGGCCTATTCGTATGTCACTGTGCGATGATTTCGAACTAGGGTTGCGTTCACAAAATACTACTCTCCAACTCCGAGTAAACTCGGAGTTAACTCTATCCGTTCATAAAAGTAAAGAGTTAACTCTACAAGGCGTTCAGAAAATGCTTTCGAGTTAACTTAGAGTATACTCTTTTTACTCTGCGTAAATAGGTGGGTAGATTTAACTCGACATGCGCAGTAATGCATTCATTGGTGGCGGTGAAAAATATTAACTGCGGCTATATTGACATGGCAATGAATTCAAATTAGCCTATTTTCAGTTGTTGACAAAGAAGGGCGTTATGTATTGAATAAAGAAGGGGATATTTTCGTTTAAAACAGGAAAAATAGGCACCGTGCCAATTTTAATAACCGGCGGAAATAACATGATTGAATTTTTATAAGAAAACCCATGTTATGAATGAGCAGCTGATTTATTAACCTCAACTTTATGAGATTTCCTTGGGAAAATGCAACGTAACTTTTTAATATTTTAGATGACCTTCTGAATGAGACCATTTAATTATACGATCAGAAATACCACACAGTGCATTTATAATTCTCACGAAACCGATCTGTACGAATCAGGTGCTAAGAGCCAAATTACAACCAGAAATTTTTTTTCGTGGGTCTTGCAATGGTCTTCCTCGTTCCCCGATTTTGGATTTAGAAAGTTTAGGGCCAATGACTCTGATTAGATGTTCGAATGCTGATCCGGCAATCGGAAATGTTGTTTAAATTCAGTTTCGTCGTAGTTGTTAACAACATAATCTTTACAGTTAGTTGTCCTAAATGGCTTATCGTGCATCAGTGCGGAGCCGATGTATTGGTATTCATCATCAATGTAATCAGATTGTTCCTACGAGGTAAAGAATAACGGATACTGTTTTAAGGCACAACTTGGTGGTGAAAGTAGTAATAACTCATATAGCATGCTGCTATGAAGAAACTCGCCTGGAAATTAGACATTAAATTCCTCGCAAATGAGGTTATGGTCAAACAAATAACCTTCCTTAATTGGTTAGCCATATTCTGTTACTCTGTATTCACTCGAAGCGTTCACGAAATACCGGTACTCAGAGTTAACTTTACCAGTTACTCCGTGATACTCTACTCTACTCCAACTCTACTCGGAGTCGTATTTTATGAACGCAGCCCTACAATCAACTGATCGTGATATTGGCCTCGTGCCGCAATATGATGAAGTGGCGGTATTCGCTTTCATGCTTCAAGCTTTCGGCAACGGACTTTAATTCTCCCCCAGCGATTCTAAAATGCGCATTTTCTACACCTTACGTCATTTAAAGGCCATGCCCCCTTGATGTGTGACAACAGGAAACATGGCGAACGTTTGTTCTATTAGGTTCACCCAGGCAGCGCTTCTGCCTATCTATGTTATTCTAGCTCGTTGGTCGACTGTCATTGAGGGAGCTAGCTCTGAGCAGCTCTCTCCAATGAGTCGTTCAAAAGAGTCATTTCGTTCATGAACGACCCATCACTATTTTAAGCAAAGAGAATGTGAGGATAAGCGTCAACGTTAAGTATAAGTACTAGAGCAAGTCTACTTATTCTCTTTGGAGCAAGTGGAGTTGTAGTTCCGAGAACTTTGTGTTTTTGGGCCTCTCTTTGTTTTTGGGAATGTTTGTTTCGCAGTATATTTCTGCTGTGGTTATCTGTGCTGTATAAGAATAACTAGGTGACAGTTCTTGGTTATTTTATTTCGGAAAAACGGTATTTTACTGTAGTGTTGGTCAACAACGAATTTTCAACCATGTCTTCATCCGCAATGGAGAGTATCCTTTTGACATTTCTCAGAATGTTGGATTATTTTATATTTTTGTCCGTGTATGGGCATTGCTTCGTTCTTATAAAGCACATTGTAAAGCGTATAAACTCACATTTTTTCAAGCTTGTCATTTATTTTTCTCCGTAAGTAAGCTATATTGGCTGATGACTCATTGTCATGTTATTTTATTAAGACTACAGGTTAGCAGAATCTTGTACGGTAGCCTTGGAAAACACCTTGGCATACTGTGTTTTACTTTTTTAAAAATGTATTAATTTTAATCTTGAATACATTGATGCAGGCCCAGTTTAATAGACCATGGTATTTTTAGGTTGCTTTCCCGAAGATATCAAGTTTATTACTCTAACCTTGTTTCACATAGTTCCTTGTTCGGTGTAGGAGGAGATTTTTTGTTTCTTTCAAAAAATACACGTGATGTTTTATTTAAACAGAAGGTAGGGAAAATTATAGGTCATTAGTTAATATTTTCAAAATTGCATACCCCATGATAGTGAGAACTATTGTATATTGAATGCTAGGCAAATGCAAGGGCTGTACCAAGGTTACGGTAGCTTTTACCTTGGTCTAAGTTCTTTTGTATTCCATTTGTACCGTAAGACTTGTCAGCGTCAGTCCGATGTAAAACAAATAGTAAACAAAATTTATTGAGGGTTACTGGAGGATGCTTTTCAACAGATCTTTCTATTGAGAGAAGAAATACTATTTTCTTGCTGCATGTATTTTCAATACCGGGGTTGTCACATGATCTCAGTACTACCAGGCGAGTTGGCCGTGCGGTTAGAGGCGCGCGGCTGTGAGCTTGCATTCGGGAGATAGTGGGTTCGAATCCCACTGTCGGCAGCCCTGAAGATGGTTTTCAGTGGTTTCTCATTTTCACACCAGGCAAATGCTGGGGCTGTACCTTAATTAAGGCCATGGCCGTTGCCTTCCAGCTCCTAGGCCTTTCCTATCCCATCATCGCCAGAAGACCTATATGTGTCGGTGCGACGTAAAGCAACTTGCAAAATATATATAAAAAATATCTTGAATTCTATTACACTGCTGCTAAGCCTTCGTGAAACACAGGTTGCAGATCCAATGCAGTCCAGCTAGGACGATGCCACTGCGTGTTTTACAAGGTTGCCAAGACTATCTTTACAAGATCAGGCCAGCGAAAAGTCCGTTGGTCTGGATTGGTGCGGTCCGGTTAGTAACCGTTGTGCTTGGTGATTGGGGGGGGGGCAAAGAGAGTCTGAGGGGTGTAATCTCCCAGGTTAACAAGCCTCTAGCATCCCCTCAAGAGTCTTATTAAATTGTGATAAAAATAAGATTATGGGGAGCATGTCACGAAAACTTCAAATTACGCGGTTTTTAATTTTCAACGAGGGTGGCAGCCTTGTGGGCACACATGATGCAGAATCTATTGCAGGCAACAAAAAATAGTCTTCATGACAGCTGACCTGGCTGACCAAAGCTGGCGAATAGAAACAAATAAAATGTTCACAAATCTGAGATTTATAGTGCCTTCATTTTCATTCTTATTGTTTCCGAATTTGCCTGCCTATGGACCACATTGAACCTAAGGCTTTCTCCTTTTCTTCTTCTCCTCGTCCTCCCAGAACCTCTTCATCCTTTTACTTCTAATCTTCCTTTCTTTCTAAGATATGACCAATTTAGGTTTGCATTTTGGTGGTTTCTCCTGGAATGCTGTCCACTCGGCTTCTAAATTCTTTTCTGTTGTGAATCATATCCATTGTAAGTCCACTTTCTATTGAATCTCTTTTTACCTCTTCTACCCACTTCATTGAAGCTTTCAGTCCAGTGATGTACTTTATTTTCTTAGTTAGCCGTTTCTCATCCATTCTTTCTAGATGCCCATAAAATTTTAGCCTTCGCTTTCGCATGGTGACAGTGATTTTTTCTGTGTATTTGTAGAGATCATCACTTTTTATATTCGTCCACTCCCCATTAGCATTTTTCGGTGGTCCTAAAATTTTCCTTAAGATTCTCCTCTCCTTTTTTTTGAGATCTTGAAGCTCACCCTTTTTATTCATTGTCAGACTCTCTGAAGCGTACAGATCCTCTGGCTTTACCACTGTGCTGTAATGTCCAAGTTTTGCTTTCATTCTTGTATATAAGTGAGAATACTGCTAGGGCCAGCTTGGTGGGTTCTTGGCAAGCATAAAGGACGTTTCTCTCCTCTATGCTACTATCGTCTCACTTCTTTTTTATTATATTTTTCACCCGGTGAACTCGACACAATACTGCCAAATTATAACTGAAAATCCTTGAGGACATATTTCCATGTAAACTACTAATTCCCTTGCTCCTACTTTAAAGTTTTGTACATACTTCTAGAAACATCATCTCTAATAGTCTTTTTCTTTATGAAAGAAATGCATGATATATACTAAGCATTACTGCAAATTGGCCCAACTCTTGAAATTTAAGATATAGGGACAATGTAATTTGTCTTTTTTTTTTTTTTTTTACAAATTGTTTTACGTCGCCCCAACACAGGTAGGCAGGTAAGATAAAAGGAACAAACTAACTTACCTCCTTACTGCAAGCTTGACAGATTACCCTTCCATCCATAGTGAAATTGGGATCCCCTGTGATCCACTGCTTCAGCCAGTAGGATTTTGATGAATTTTCTTTGGGCATTGCCGCAAACACCCTATTTTTTCTTCTTCCACTTCACAATAAATCTCAACATGTTGTGAACATAAAGCGTACGCGTACAACAGTTCACATCGAAAGGAAGGTACAGGGCATATGGGTTGTGCAACATAGTTCGACGTTGACTGGTTCTCGCATATGTTTTAGGTCTTAGGAGGTTGGAGGGGTTGAAGGCTTCGAGGTCGAATTGTTCCTTGTTTCTTCTGATGGAAACTTCCCTAGAACTATTTCTGGTGACTTCTGAGAATTCCCATTTTTGTTCATGGGGTAAACAGATATTGAAAAAAGAGAAGATAATTCTGTTGAACACACTAGCTACAATATAATGCACTGGAAGAAAATCCACCTCCAGATAGCCCTACGACGTATTCCTCCTCCTTTGAAGCTGAAGGTAACAACAAGGAAGTTATTGACACACAAATATCCCCTGCTCCTCCATCTCCTCAAGTACGTGAACAAGAAAGAACACATCACTACTACAACAGACACAAGATCGTAAAAAAGACAGAAGATACTGTTCAAGAGGAAAGCGGGTTTAAAAAGAATTGACTACTAGGAATTAGTGATATTTTCATCTGCATTAGTAATAGGAGCCACATTATGAAATCTAGATTTCTTCATTTTGACAATTAGTTATAAATTTATAATTTTTAATTTATAAAGTGTCCTTTTTTTTTTCATGAACTTGTTAAGAAAAGAATATTCATTAGGACATATTCACTATGGACTATTGTAAAAGTGTTTCCTTGACAACTGCTTTCAATTGTAGAAATAATTTATATATTTTCTTTTGAGTATTTTGTTTTGAATGTTATCATTTAATCTTATGTTAATTTTAAGGACACTTCCTCTCAAGCATTGGTATGTTGTTAGTACATGAATTTTTCATCTAAACAGTGTTATGTGGCTGAAGATGTTAATAATATACTAAACATGTACCACTTTTAACCAATAAGTTGCCTTAAGCAATTAATGTATCGACAAAGTGGAAAATAAAAAATACTTAGTTGTGAATCTGTTAAAGTGCGATACGGACCATGAAGTTGATTTTATGTAATGCGGTTCCTTGTCAAAATTCACGACAAAAGTTCATTTTGCTAAACCTAGTCCCTCCAGTAGGTTTAATAGAAATGCGAGTTAAGAAATGAGGCTCTGGCAACGCTGTAATGGCGTACAGCGTTGCAAGGACAGGTTGCAGGAACTGTCTGTCTGCAATTGGTAGTAAGCACATAAGACCAGTGGTACTTCCTGAAACTATACAGGGTGAACAAAAAATGCCGCA
The DNA here is from genome assembly GCF_040414725.1 of Anabrus simplex. Lineage (NCBI taxonomy): Eukaryota > Metazoa > Arthropoda > Insecta > Orthoptera > Tettigoniidae > Anabrus > Anabrus simplex. Next base: position 350,042,523 of record NC_090265.1, on the reverse strand, counting down.
CGTGGAGGTCGGCATGCGGTTTCTCTATATAGTGATTATTTTAATCCACCTATTCAATACAAATTGGTTTTGTGTTGCTAGTTCATAACAAATACAGTAGAGACAATACACGACACTTACGGATTTCGCCTTGCTAAAATGGGAGACAATTCGACGGTGGCGCTCCTAGTGACTTGACCTGAACAAATCGCGCTAAATTCAAATATCAGTGGAAATGTATATACGGAAATGGATAAATAAATTACGTCTAGAAAGAAAGTGGTATTGAGATATTAACTTCGAAGTTGCTAAGCAATTCTGGATAAATGATTGAAGAATTATTTAAAAGTTTATTATTCAAAGACTGAAATTAGACATATAAACAAGGTGTGAAACGGACTGCTGTGAAATGGCTTGATCTTTCATTTATGCATTACTTTTTTAGCTTTAGCATACCTGCCTGAAATCTTACGGTTGGATTTGCCTTTTTTCCTCATTTAAAAACAATGTATCATCACATTAAGACATTTGTCAATAAAAAAATCTGCACATTCCTTACACATATGATGCAATGAATTAACATTTAATAGCTGGACAATTTTTCTCTTAACATGAAGCCTACTAACAGAAAGAAAATCTATAAAATCCCGGCTTTAATCTGAGAAGAGGGATAAAAGAAAGAAAAGTTTGAAAATGTTGTCGATAGTGATGCTTTGAGGAATATTTACGTACAATTAGAGTAAAAATGTAACATACCCTTGGCTGTATAGTTGAGGATTTTTAAAGTCGCTGGCCTGGAAATGATCTGAACAGATCTTATAATTCTTATACAAGCATCAGTCCCTTCTTTCTTGTATGCTACTGTGACATTTCACAACCCACAGATCACACCTACAACAACACATCAGTATTGAAGGTTAACTGCTGCACTATACAATAAAATATGCGTATTATATTTTAAGCCCGTTAAAACATGGGTCGAGCAGGTCAGAAGATTATGAAGTACTATAAAAATCTCTGTCACTGGAAGAATATATATGCAAACACAATATTACTTACATGTTCTTGTCACGAGGGAACCTGAAGAACGAGCACGCATTTTTTCTCTACTACGTAATTACTGCAGCCAAACACAGCACATACCTTTCCCCTCATGTTGAGAGGAGATATCAAGGAATGACACACGCTACTATTTAATTATGTCAACTCACTGAAAACGCATAAATAACACCAAAAACTTCACACAAAAATACACGTGCTCTTATGACAGAATCAGTACCGTTCAGGTCTATCCGCTAGAGTGAGCTCCAATAGCTGTCCCTCGATATCTCGCTCAGTGTCGTGTATTGTGTCTACTGTATTTGTTCATAATACTACAACACAAATTTACAGGGACATGTTTCGCTCTATTTACAAGCATCTTCAGCCTACATGATTGTCTCAAGGTTAAGACCTGTCATATTTGGATTGGTTTTACAAATTTTTTTTTTTTTTTTTTTTTTTTGATTGGGTATTAATCTATGTTTAGTAATAATATGTAAAAAACATAAAAATTATGTACACATTAAAAGTATGACAATATGAATTACAATGTTGAATTGAAGTAACCCTTAATTCTAAAATACATTGATGTCCAAAACATAGTAACTACAATTTAAAAATTTTTTGGTTAAATTTGTTTTCACAATTACAATGTTGAATTGGAGTAATCCTTATTCTAAAATACATTGACGTCCAAAACATAGCAGCTCCAATTTGAAAATTTGGCTAAAATTGTTTTCACAATGCTGTGGTTGATTAAATCAACTGTAATATGGCTTAAATTTGAGTCATAAATATAAACTGAAGGTTAAAATATAGGAACCATTTTTTCTAAAATCCATTGATTTCTGGAACACAGTAACTTCCGATGTTGAGAATTAAAAAAAAAAAAAAAAAAGAAATTTGTAAAAACAATCCAAATATGACAGGTCTTAATCTTAAGACAATCATGTAGGCTGAAGATGCTTGTAAATAGAGCGAAACATGTCCCTGTAAATTCGTGTTGTAGTATTATGAACTAGCAATACAAAACCAATTTGTATTTAATAGGTGGATTAAAATAATCACTATATTGTAAGCATATAGCAAATTTCAATATGGGTCTTATCATGAGATTAGTTACATGTAATGCGGTTTCTCGTAGAAATTCACAACATAAGTTTATCTTGCAAAACCTAGTCTCACCAATAGGTTTAATAGAAATGCAAGTTAAGTAACGAGGCTCTGGCAAGGCTGTAACGGCGTGGCCAAGCACAGGTCGCATAAACTCGGCACTCTGCCGGAGCTGTCTCATTAGCTAAGTGAGACGAGATAATCCCATAAATGCCGGTTGTGTGGACGTGCCGATGTTCGAGTCTCGTTCGTGCCAATTTTTTTTTTTTCAGTTAATGTATCAAATTGTATCCAATGTACACCTCCACTATGCAATACACTCAATACACTATGTTCAGTCTTACTGTTACAGTTACCTTTATTTAAAAATTCAAACATAACATGAACTTCTTACAGGCGTAAACGACCACTTTGTTTTGTCCATGGCACAAATAAAGTCTGTACATAGAACATAATAGTGGATACAGTAGCATCGTCTCTATCCAATGCGGTACAAGGAAACACAACACAGTACAGTAGGTAGGCTACACTGGATTGCCCATTATACTACGCACAATAATTCCATAGTGTATGTGTGGCGTCCAGTCTTATCTTCACATAGCCGGTACGTACACTTATGAGCAACGTTCACTTCACAGCAGTTGTTCAAAGTGACCACCTTGCATTTGCAAACATTTCGCCACTCGTTGGAGCATACTACCCTACGCAACACACCTGCATCCACCATTGTCGATGCAGCATGCACGCGAGCTATTAGGTCTTGTACATCCATGGGTGGAGTATATAAACATGTTCCTGCAAGTGTCCCCACAAATAAAAATTTAGTTGATTAAGGTTCAGGGAACGTGGAGGCCAGAACATTGGACCTCCACGACCAATCCATTTCCCTGGAAACGCTTCATTTAACCAGTTACGCACAGTCGTTCCAAAGTGTGGCGGTGCACCATCATGCTGAAACCAAAGCTGGCGCTGAACACCAAGTAGAACGTTTTCTAAAGCGCCAAGCAAAGTATTGCCCAGAAACGTATGACAGCGGGGCGCATTCAACTTGTCCGGCAATAGGTAAGGGCCTAAAAGCACTCCTCCCATGATTCCAGCCCACAGGTTTATGCCAAAGCATGCCTGAAAGTCATGTTCACAGGTGATGTGGGTTGTTGTCAGATCAAGAATGACTGTTGTGATGGTTGAAAATACCTTCCCGAGTGAAGCTACATTCGTCAGTCCATATCACATTATAAAAGTTCGTTATCTTCAACTTGTTGCAAAAGCCATTCACAGAACTGTACTCATTGAATGCGGTCTTCTGGCCGCTGGTGTTGAGTTAACATGTAATGATATGGATGCAGTTTTTCATCGTGCAATACATCAACAATCAGTGTTTGAGATACCTGGAACTGCCTTCCAATATCACGGGTACTTCGCCAAGGTGATTGGTGAACGGCTTCAAGAATGTCGTCCTCTGTTTGTGAAGTACGTCTAGTTCTTGGACGACCTCTGTCCACTACTTGTGAACGAAGATTACCGGTTTCCCGCAGGCGTTGCTCAAGGTGACGAGAAACATTCTTATCAGGATGGCGCCTTTGAGGATACCGTGCTGCATACTCACAAGCAGCAGCAAAAGCTTGGTTATCGGATGCACCCAACACTAAAAGCATATCGAGATATTCGCCGTTTGTATACTCCATCAAGAAGCTGCCCTACATGCACTTGACAGGACCGATTATGGTTGTGCACTGCGTGGTTAGTCAACTCATGCATTCAGTTGAATGGAACACACTGTCATGATGTTCTACGATTGTCATGTGACAACAGGATGTCATGCTTACAAACTCAGTTACTCGATGGGAATTAGGGACCTGACGTCACACACACAAAAGAAAAAATCAACCTGTAGACTCGAGACGTAGCTCCATGGTGCATGTGAGTTTGATAACCCAGCCTTCCACTCGGTGAGCTGCGACGGCGGGTATGGTAGACCGGGATGATGCACATTTCTCTATTACATTCCGATGTGCTGCAGGATGTGACAGTGTTGCCAGCTTCTCATTTTCGACTTGTTTTCCAACAGCACCAATTCCAATTTGGCTATAGAAACTTTTGTCTTGCGGTGGTATGAGGAATCGCATGCTGACCTCCAAGTGCGGCATTTTCTTGTTCACCCTGTATAGTTATGCCGATCCGCAAAGGCCGTGGCCTACCAAGCGACCACTGCTCAGCCCGAAGTCCTGCAGATTACGAGGTGTTGTGTGGTCAGCGCAACAAATCCTCTAGGCCATTATTCTTGGTTTTCTAGACTGTATTTATTTATAATAGTACAGTATGCGCCAAAATATACAGTACTGGAAATTATGTTAGTCTTATTGTCATTACCTTACTTATCAAGATGATAGTGTAAATCTTCAAAATGTGCTCCATTGCGCTGTAGGCAGTGTTCATAACGATCACGCAGATTTTCCAACATATTCTGGAACATAGGTTGCTGCAGAGTCCCGAAGAACGAGACGATCTTCTGACGTAATGCAGACTAGTTTTGGGTGGATCTGGACAATTGAAAATTTGCTCCTTTAACATTCCTCACACATAAGCATCAGGTGGTGTGAGATCGGGGGAATGTGATGGCTAGGGGAACTCAGGCCCGCGGGAAATTACTTGTCCTGGAAAGGTTTCTTGCAGCATAGCCATGGTAGGTCGCCTCCTCTTGTTGAAACCACTGTGTATTCATCTGCATGTTCCTGGTATGACAGAACCTTCTTAGATCCTGAATAAATTGCCTGATCACCATGTTCCTATAGCGTTCCTGGTTAACAGTAAGAGGTGCACCATCATTCTCTATGAAATACGGACCTAGCACACCGACACTGCACACCAAATCGTCTCACGCACTCTATGTAGCAGTTTCTGGACTTTAGTGTCTGGCCTCTCGAAACCAAGAAAGCGAGTTGTTTGGCGATTGATAAAACCGTCCAAGTGAATGTGACTTTCGTTGGAGAACCACACGTTGAACAAGAAATCTGGATCCTCGTACACCATGGCCAAAAATCGTGCATAATATTCCACCTTGACATGCCTATCGTGCTCCGTCAATCGTTGCCCAACCTGTATTCGGTATGGAAATCCACCTATGTCTTTAAACAATCGTCGAAGTGACGTAGGGCTGATGTTTAATTTCAGGGCTGTTTGCCGAAGACTTCGCTTTGGAGACTGCAACACCTGATTGAGTACACGTCCATGATTTTCATTTGTGGACACAGTTACTGGCTTACCAGACCTTCCCTTGCACTGACACAATACACTACCCGTACGACAAATTTTTTTAACAATAGATAGCATAACTGTGTTGCTAGCTGCTGGGTTATTGAAGTGTTCACAATATTGTTCCGCCTCTAAATTTAAACTCGGCCCACCTTGATAACCGTTTCTGTATGAGCGAAAATAATACTCCACTATAAACACTTTTCCCTCCATCGCGAGACCCATTGTCACTTCCAATCACAGAGTACAACGTTCTTTACACAACTAACAATTCATCATGGTGATGTAACAACACGCAGACGCTCAAGCGTGCGCACGCGCACTGCGGGAAAATGAGTACTGTATATTTTGGCGCATACCATATTAAATAATCTCCTCTTTGAACCTTTTTCAAAATATGCCACTTAACTTACATAAAAATGTGCGGGCAAAACCACAGAAGAAATGGAATTCGCTGGTTTGTTTTGCAAGAAATCGGTAACAGTGACTGCCCTCCGTAGATGGTGATGGATCAAATGTAATTGAACTACCAGCCAGAAATTTAGCACATGATGATATCGCAATTGAAATTTGTAGCAAAATGTTCACTTCTGCAAAAGAGATCATTTTCTCAACAGTTGCCATTCTTAATTAATTTGAAAGTCATTTAGCTTATACCCGGTAATTCAAAACTGTACACTAGCATCAACGGATTAATACTGAAGATGAAAGCTAGCTACTTCAATTTCCTACATAATTCTTGGATTCATTGGAATTAATGGTTTGCCTCCACAAATTCTTATTGTAAAACTTGAGCCATAGTTATCTTCCTTAGAAATCTGACTCTTTTCCAACGGCTCCAAAACGGAACCCTACTTGGCGAGTTGGCCATGCAGTTAGGAGCGCGCAGCTGTGAGCTCGCATCCGGGAGATAACGGGTTCGAACCCCATTGTCGGCAGCCCTGAAAATGATTTTCCGTGGTTTCCCATTTTCACACCAGGCAAATGCTAGGGCTGTACCTTAAGGCCACAGCCGCTTCCTTCCCATTCCTAGGCCTTTCCTTTCCCATCGTCGCCATAAGACCTATCTGTGTCGGTGTGACGTAAAGCAGCTAGCAAAAAAAAAAAAAAAAAAAAACTGGAACCAGATTACGGCCTAATTGTAATTGTAAAAAGCATGTAGGTACGAAAATTGTCTAGATTTGGAAATAAGGGAAGATAAAGCTGGACAGAGAGCTCTGATCTCTCAAATTGACTTAATAATATCCAATAAAACACTTCCTTTTTCTTTCAAGAGGCATCAATTTCCAATTCGCTTGGCATTTTGTATTGCAATCAATAAACCTCAAGGAAGTTGTAATAGTAATGAAAGGTACAAGGGATGCACTGAGCAGTGGGCTGCGTGGTTTGGTTCACGTAGCTATCAGCTTGCATTCGGGAGATAGAAGGGTCGAACCCCACTCTCAGCAGTCCAGAAGATGGTTTCCCCTGGTTTCCTATTTTCACACCAGGCAAATGTTGGGGCCGTAGCTTAATTAAGGCCATGGTCACTTCCTTCCCACTCCTAGCCATTTCCTATCCCATCATCACCGTAAGACTTGTATGTGTCCGTGTGATGTAAAGAAAATAGTGAAAGAAAAACCACAAGGAATGTCGTGAATAAGGAAATCCTTCAATAAATATTTACCCCATTGACAGTCATGTCTTGATGGGTTTCAGCTAGTAATAATAATATTGTTTGTACATCCCACTAACTACTTTTGATGGTCCCCGGAATTTTGTTCCACAGGAGTTCTTTATGTGCCAGTAAATCTATCCACACAAGGCTGATATATTTGAGCACCTTCAAATACAACCAGACTGAGCCAGGATCGAACCTTCCAAGCTGGAGTCAGGAGGTCAGCACCTCAACCATCTGAGCCACTCAGCCTGGCTTTTCAGCTCAGACGGTTGAGGCGCTAGCGTCCTTCTTCTCCTCCTCCCAAAATCTCTTCCTGAATTTACTGTGGTGTTTTTTTTTCCATTCTTCTGTTCACTGTTTTCCAGTGGTCTTTTTAGCTTTTTCCACAAATCTATGATTTGCAACCAGAATTTCAAAGACTTTATGATTTTTTTTAATGGTATTGTCTGTAGCATTTATTTCCTGTAAATCCTGCTTCTTTTCTTCCAACCAGTTGATCTTTACCTTTTTTGAGTTAACTATAGTTAGTTTTTTAGTCGGTCTATTATTGCCAGTTCTACAGATGTGACTATAGAATTTAAAGCACTTCCTACACATGGCATCTGTAAACAATTCAGTATTTTCAGGATTAGGTTAGCTGAAGCTCTGGTCAGGATGTTATGAGTGGTTGAGAGCAAATAGAATGAATCTGTTAGATGAAAAAGGGTCTGCTTTTCAAGTATGAGCAAAGACTGATAGCTACAATGCTAGTTTAATTTAAGCCAATGGAATTTTGAGTTATATGATGAAATTTTGGAATATGAGACAAGCATTCTGAGCTCTCGAAAGTCTGTAAGAGAATGTGCCACTTAGTCTGCCATGCCTCATAGTCAAACAGAGGCATTATTAGCTGTTGAACCAGCAACTTCTTGACCTTGAAAGGAAGTAAATCCTTAATTCTTTTGAGTGAAGGGAGCAAAATACTTGTTGGCATATACAAGCTGTTGGCATATATCTCTTAGGTAAGAGGGGGTCTGCTTTTATATTATAAATAGTTGGTCTGTAACTATTAATCGTAAGTCTTTAACTTTGTTTTCAAATGGGACAATAATTCCATTCAATGTCATTGGGGGGGATATTTACGTTCGTTAAGTGATAATGGGTTTTGGATGTACCTATCGTTATAGCTAGACATTTCACGGGGTTGATCGAGTTCATTTAGTCTAGTCCACCTTTTGACATGAGCAAGGTCTTTACATGTACTATAGCTTCGTGAATACTGGTTACTTTCATGTGAGCATAGACGTGTAAATCATCCATGTATAGATGATATCTACAGTTTTCAATATTTGATGAAAAATTGTTAAATTACAGAACCCTGAAACAACCTTGTCTCAACCTGCTTCCATGAGAATGTTTTTTCTGCGATATAAACACACTGATTACGATATGACAGAAAAGATTTTGTCCACCTTGGATGAAAAGTTAAAAATGCTAATTTTGCCAGAAGTATGCCTTTATCCATACAGTCGAAGGCTTTAGTCAGATCCGATAGTATTAAAATTGTCAGCTGACCATTATCCATAGTACATTCAGTATCATTAATTACTTTCACCAGTTCTGTTGCACTGCGGTTAGGGCAAATTCCTGACACATTTATTAAATAAATGTTCTCATATACGAAGTCATAATCTGCTCATGAACTCATATTCAACACAAAACGTACTATGCTTATAAGTCATAAATCTTGAGATAAAGTAGGATTATTGCTTTTTTGGGGGGGGGGGGGGGGCGGCAGCGGGAATCAGACTAATACACTAAAGCCAGTTCTCAGCGGAAACCCAATGGACCGGAAAGTTTTCCACTCTGTGAAGGATTCAGTTTCATAAAGAGAAAATAAAATAAAAATCATAAGTAACTTACCTCTGTTAGATAAGCCAGTAGTAGATTTGTATGATTTTATGCAATAGTAGATACAATAGTGACACTAATCACACACTTATTTATATACTATTTCATCAGCACTAACATAAATCTATTCTTGCTTAGTACATGTCGGTAAGGAGCCGATGACCTTTGATGTTAGGCCCCTTAAAACAACAAGCACCATCATAATCAGAACATGTCGGTAGGACTTCACGTTACATAAAACATCTTCTTCATAGTCGTCGTTCTCGTCATCAGCGCTATCAGTTTCTGTATACTTTTCTTGGAGATGATGGGTGACGAACTCTTCAATGTTTTCTAACACTGCCTTTCTCTCAACTTCTCGATCATTGGCATTACCATAATTACACTGTTTGAGAGTTTGTTGTAGCAAGCACATCATTGTTTTCGTTCATTATTATGGTTCCTTCAACAGGGCGTGAGGCAAACTTGGCTTTGTGAGAAAGCACTGACATACCTTATTTGGTGCCACGCCTTTCACTGCTTCTGCGATCCAAGTTGCAGCATCAAACACAAAGACAGACATTTGAGCTGCTGAGAGCCAAAGTGGTCTAAGTCAATTTTTTCCCATTCTGCTAAATTAAAGGTTTCGCGTTTCATTTCTTGTAAATTCAGGCTTTACAAGAATTCATTATTCATTTGATGAAATATGCAGACGATATATTAAAATTATATTTAACAAAGACATTTTAGTTATTTGTTCCTTAAATTGCTTTTTATCATTCCTAAAATTTGGAGTACCACTTTTCCTGTCAGCAGTTTACTCATAGCGAAAGGTAAAGTTTTACAAATCAAGAGCTGTACCACTCTTCCAATAAATGTTTTGGTGAAGTTGAGTAAAAGGAAAATGTACAGGTTGTTTTTTCTTTTAACCTCTAGTATGGCAATGTATTTATAAAATAACTAGCTGATGTACCCGTGCTTCTCTACGGAATTCTACATTGTGAACATAATTCTAGGTTAGGTAGTGTACACGTTGAGAGCAAGATTGTATTAAATTGCATAGCTTTTTAACGTTACCATAGAAACGCGACGGGGAGGTCGCCAAACGTCTTTTCTCATATGAAGACTGGGTTAGGGAATTTTCATTGTAGGCTAATGGTAGGACCGCTTGCCTACCATCAGTCACAATCAAGTTGGGGAGTTTTCATTATAATGGCAGACATTCACTCTCCACCTGCCTTTTTACATCCTCAGAAAGACTGTCTTAGTGGTTTTCCCAACTGAAATGAACATACGTCATTACAAGCAATGCTTTCATACAAAATAAAAAACACACATTTTCTCACTTTTAACAAACAGTAGTGCGCTGCCGATCTAACATTCCAAAGTTCCAGAGCTGGAATGACCAAGCCGCAGACAGAAGTGTTCCTTGTACACAGTTTGTCTTTTTTTCGGTGAGAGGGGGGTGGTGTTCCAATAGTGGAGAGTACCAGTGCAAAAACTATCCCTTTTACTATTCTGTTTCCTAGGAGTACCTGATGAGTCGGAAAATCTCAATTCACTACACTGGCAGCGGAAAAATCTATCTGACTTGGAGGCAAATATTTCCTCCAAGATGAATGTAGAACTGAATAAAAGTGAAGAGGAAGAAGCTTTTCTTAAGAAACGGCTCTTTTCAGGGTTAAATTGTGAGGTTTTTGTGTGTGTGTGTGTGTGTGTGTGTGTGTGCGTGTGTGTAAATTGTAGTGCTATAATTTGGAATAGGCCTAAATTGTAATTCTAGACCAGGTCATAAGTGAGCCTCTGCCTTACGTGTGCACACTGCTCATTCAAAATAGCGTGTCAGAGTAGGGATCGAATAGCTGGAATACTATGATGAACTAGTGTGTTACGTACCAACAGTATTGGAAAATATATGAACCAGAGGAACGGCATGCTAAAGAAGACTGCTTTCTAACTCCCCAGCTATTTCCCGCCAATATTCAGTCAGGCTGTTATACTCGGTATGCAGCAGTAATCCCATCTATCGGAGTTGAGGGTCAGCATAGGAGACGAAGATCTCTACAAACAAGGGTCAATGTAATGCTATTGTTGATCAGTGTTACGCGCTTTCGATATTGTAGGCCTTCACATTTATTTTTCTTCCACTGTGAAGTACCACTCTTATAGTCGGTACGGTAAAACCGAATAAAACATAAATGATCAGAAATTGTATTCTCCATAACTGTTGTTATGTAGTACTTTTCGATAGGACCAATAACATAGGTATTTAAAAAATAAATTTTAGGCGCCTTCCCCTAAACTACAGTTTTATCCAGGGTGAATAAAATTGTTTGTAGCTTAAACTGTAGTTTCTTATTCCTCGACTCTATGTACCGATTTTCATTAAATTCTGTTATCCCATTTTCTCGTGGCTCAGCGTTAATATGGACTTAGCAACAAAAATACATGTTCATGAAAATCTCTGTTACCATAGCCGGCACGGTAAAAATGTATAAGACATAAACGATCGGAAATTTAATTCTATATAGGCCTAATAGTATTTATGGATAGGACCACTAATATAAATATTTGAGAAGTAAATTTTAGGCCTTCCCCTAAACTACCATTTCACTCAGCGTGAATAAAATGATTTATAGCCTAGATTGTAGTGGCTCATCCCCCGACTTTACATACCGATTTTCATTAAATTCTCTTCAGCCATTTTCTTGTGATGCGTGTACATACATACAGACAGACAGAAATTACAGAAAAATAAAAAGTGCATTTCCTTGTTACTGTGGCCATGACCGGTACAGAAACACCATTATTTTCAAATTCTGAGCAATGTACAGATCAAACTCTTATTTTATATATATATATAGATTGTTAACGAAACATAATGTTGTACAGTAGATGTGAAACGGCACGTACGGCTTCCAATACAACTTTTTCTCTCACAGATTGAGTTAAAATAATTGCTCTGTTGTTAAATGCTAGCTACGTAATCTGGTCTAATAGTTCAGCAGTACGGACACTCATGAATTATAAATAAATTGTTTTGCCCAAATGTCAAAATTTCTGAAAATTAAATGATCATGCTGAAATTTAAACAGACTTTATAATGGAATATGCCAGTTTACTCAATTTCACAATCTACGTCATCTTCCTCTTGTAATGGGTCGACACAATCAGGTCCATACTCCACAGCCGAATTCACAGTTGTCAGTTGATTGAAGAAAGTGTGGTGTAACCGGAGTGATGTATGGGAGAAGGGTCATCATGTCTCTCTTCTTAGCCTCAGTGACAGGTTGCACAGCGTTGTTGAGAGGGATGAGTTGAACACCATACAAATGAGGACAGCCACGAACACGATGTGAAGGAGTAATGTCCAAAGTTTTGAAAGTCTCTCATAGTGCATTGGCACTGCCGGTGGCTACAATTAGCCTATGCAGTGGCCTCCACGGTATGCACTAGCCAGCGTCTTGGTAGGTGTGCTAGGTACCAACTGATGAGCCCAGCCTAGCACATAGGGGCGAAACGCTGGCAAACAGGAATGAGTTAGCTGGAAAATTTATAATGTCCAATAACGGACCATTTATATTGGTATTAGGGATTCCTTCATCGAGAGATTCCTTGTAGAGAATGAAATAAGGAGAGTCTTTCTGAAAACAAAGCCGTCGAACATGAAGCCAACTGAACTTTTCATTTTATGTGTTCATCTTTCTAAATGTTACACTTTTCTCTATGTCTTTTGTTGAGACAGTCATTCAGAGCCATTCTATAAAATGCAAAGGGTTGTTTTCTCCTTGCCTTTTGAATGGTATTACGCCAATCATCTGGAGTGAAAATTTGAGCAGTTTTTGATTTTCTCTCGATAACTACGAAATCCCGATCATTTGGAAGAAAGGAGTGTCGTGATAACATGAACTATGAGCGAATTTCCCTTATAAAGACTTTTACTTTAATAACACCTGAATATTAAAAATCTAAATAAAGAAAACAATACCGATACTTACTAGCACAGTTACAAGGTCTTGTTGATTTTAGAACGTAAATAACTACAATAATGAACACAGAACAACATAACCACATGGCCGTGACGCTTGAGTTATACCACTATTCCTGTAAATGTGATCCACTCTGGCGTGATGGGAAGAATGCATCTAGCGCTCTCAAGGGTCTCCCATGGGAGTTATCGTTATACCACTTCTTCACAACAAATTTTCATGTGTTATAAGTGCACTGAGTGGTAAAACTCAAAAACTGACTTTTCTTGACTTAGAACACTTTGGCTCTCACCGGCTCATTTCCTGGCCAAATGCTATCTCAGCCATCTTAGGTCCATTCAGAATACTCATGTTATGAAAAGGGGTAGGAAGAAATTCCTGTATGTTTCCCATTATAGTAGCAAAATTTCCTTCCATTTCTGCGTCAGATGGATTCCATTAACTACAGGTAAACTTACATGAATATTAAACCATAATTCATAGTGCCGGGAAAATTTTCTGATATGGACAGTTTCCCGGTTCATAAAGGTTCTGCTAAAGGCAGGTTGTACTGTAATAGCTTACTTCAGCTGTGTAGGAAAAATACCAGTCATAGGGGATGTATTTACTATGCGAGTTAAGATAAGAAAATATCTAGAATATTGTTCATTTTAAAAGTAATACCATCGCAGCCAATAGCACACAAGCTAGTAGACAGGAAGGCTTTCTTCACTTGAAATATAGTTGTTCAGTATTTGGTCACAGTTAATTTCAGTCAAATATTGTATTTTTTTACTTTGCTTTTCTATTGGGCTCAGTCGAGTGGATACTAAGCTCCTCAGTATCTCTGCTATTAATTAGTATGCTGCTTTCAGAAGCATTACCTAAACCTAGATCTTTAAATTATCTCTGCAGCTTAGCTATGTTATTGGTTTTTAATTGAGAGTGGGTGAAGCAAATCTTAGCATTACAAAACATTTGTTACTTTGTTCCTTAGTCAGTTATACTTGACTAGCTCGTTCACATTTTTAGGAAGGCGAAAATCATTCAGAAGTAATATGAAATGATACCTAAAGTAGATGACAGGACAGATCCTTCCTTCCTTCTTGCTTGCCAGGGACACACCAACCCCACACCAAGGAGTATTCTTACTTATACAGAAAAATTAAAATAAACACTATCAGTCCCTGGTATGCAGTCATTTACTGTGTTACTGTTGGCTGTGTTCCTATTTGTTGTAAACAAGATAAGGTTTACAAGAACACATCTTATTTATTTGCTTCACACAGAATTCTACAGTATGTACAGGAATAAAACATAAAATTGTCTTGAAGCAAAGTAGATGATTAATCTTGAGAGAGTTTCTGTTTCTATACACTATGTACACTCTGAATGCATTTACACTCACTGCTATCTTGAAAAGATAGTTCTTGGGAAAGATATAGTTCGTGATAGTTGGAAACTATCATTTGCACTAGCATAGATTAGCTAAGAGAGTTCCTTCTAACTTGAAGTGTCTGAGTTCATAAGCTTGTAGTAAATGAAAGCTATGTTCACATTTAGAGAATCTAATGTGTGTGTTGGAGCTTGAGTGAGCTTGGGGATGTGTGGCATACAACATCGGGGCTTGACATGGATGAAGGAACGGGAAAGTGGAGTAGTGACCTGAGGTGAAACCTCATACTACCAGAATTCCGTCCACCTGGTCGAGACACATTTTAAAGAGGAGTAGCCTCCGTGTTCGACGTTCAGTGTATTCTGGAGCAGGACACTGGGGAGAATCCTCATGAGTGACAGACAGGGAGCTCCTTATATACTGCACACGACGTAACAGACGCGCGCACTGAAGACTGCGCGTCGAGTCTCGAATGATCCACGCTTGCGTGCGTGCGGCTGGCTGGCGCTGAGCGAAGAGAGCGGAGGACATACAACACTATTATCTCTAATAAAGTATGCTTCATGTGTGGCGCACTGTTACCACATTCCGTGAAAATAATGAAACTGTGGAGTTTAAAAGTGTCGTGTTGTAGTTGGCACTATCCACAATGTAACTATTGTGTGTTTTCACTAACCACTGGTCTTGTTGGTAGCCAATATGTCGGGGGATACTAGAGGCCTGAGGGTCGCTTCTTGGCTCTAACCTAGGGGTGTTGGCTTTGCTTGCTCCTAGCCCAATGGTCCTGTCACTAGCCAGCCCTAACCAATCCAGACCAATGGTCTTTTCACTTGGCAGATGTGTCTCATTCTGTCGCGTTTTACTTACTACCCAATTTTTTCACTAGCCTGGCCAAGTTCCCAAGTCGGGAACTTTGTGTAGTGCACTGTAATGTCATGTAAACTGCGACATGTTGGTTTCTTACCTCTTGTTTGCAAACTAGTTAGTAAAGTTTTACCCCATAGTCTTTTGTAAGACTTGAAATTTACAGTTGAACTATCTTGACAGTATATTTTATTGGTCCTGGAAAGCCTTACATCTGATATGTTTTTGACATTGGTCCTATCTCAGAGTCATCTGTTGATGTATGTCTTTGTCTAGCCATGGAGCTGCTAGGCGAGTGACCCATGCTGTTTTCAATAGGACGTGTATATAAAGCAATGGAAGGGGAAGCTAACTAAAGTGCTGAGCTTTATCAAGATCATCATTCAGACACTGAACAGTGTGCCATGACATAGAAAGAGCATCCTGAATGAAGGCATCAGTCTGTTTTAAAAGTCTCTGCAAGTGACATTTATCAGTTTATATTTGTGGGTTTTGAGTTAATATACAACATATTCAGCATCGTGATGGGAAATTCGAGGAACAGGTAGTTAGCCATGTGCTATGATCCTGTCGGGATTGTTAGTAACTATCAAATCCAATCATGGGAAGAATTAGTGTGTTATGTCAGTCCTGAGGGCAATGTCATCATGTTGCAAGATCTGAAAATGTTGGTCAGCTATGTGGTCTAATTGGCACATTTTAGAATGTTGGTGTTAGTCTCGTAGTACCAAAATATGTTCATATCTAAGGGCTAGATCCACCAGGACGGCCGCTAGATTTGCAGAGTGACTGAATTGAGAGGGGGGGTGTGTGTATACACCACACGCAAAATAATTCCCTAGGGGAACATGTTTTTGAACGTATGCCATGCTCCACAAAACAGTATCTCACACCCAGGTATATTACCAACTAACCATTTATTCTTTGCTATTGAAGTATGCAAAAGAACATTGATTGATTCGCGTTCATTTTCAGAACACAAACGGAAATATCCAAATAGGGGCAAAAAGAAAGTGATAACAGTCCTCCAGGGTGGATTTTTATCACAGTTGGAGATTTTCAGTATGGTGTATGTCCTCCACGAACATTTATCACAGCTTGGCACCTACATGGCATGCTCTGTATAAGTCGACGGAGATCACGTTGCGGTATCAGGTGCTATTCTTCAATGAGAGCCTGTTCGAGGTCTTGGAGAGTCTGTGGTGGAACAGTACGCCCGCTTCTGTTTATAATTAAATAGGAATGTAACACTACATTTCTTATTTACTTGTATTGAATAGGTTGAACTACGTTATTTGTTATTTCAATTTAATCACAAACACTTCTGTCAAGCTTATCCCACACATGCTCGATGGGATTAAGGTCAAGACTCACTGCTGGCCATTCCATCTCTTGAATGTCCAGTTCTTGCAAGACAACTCTGGTGATGCGCGCTATATAAACCGTGGCATTGTCGTGCATGAGTACAAATTCAGGGCCAACACCATATGCAGCAACCAACACATGCTGTAGCAGTATCTGCTCGATATACCCCGCAGCAGTAAGATTACCATGGACGACGACAACGATCCGTACAGCCATCAATACTGATGCCACCCCACACCATCACAGAACCTTGTTCGAATCTGTGGCCTTCCTGGACAACATTTGGCATGTACTGCTCACCACGGTGTCTCCATACACGTTGACGTCCATCACGATGTGTCAGGGGAAATCTGGACTCGTCTGTGAACAACACAGGTCTCCATTGGAGAAGTTGCCAGTTGACGTGGATACGGGCAAACAGAAGGCGAACTGCGCGATGTTGCTGCGTTAAACGGGGCACTCGAATAGGACGTCTGGGTCATAAGGACACTTCTCTTAACCTGTTCCTTACTGTCTGGTCAGACACCGTGACTCCATTGACCCTCCTGAGGTCTTGTTGCAGTTCTCTGGCAGTTGCTGAATGATGCCGGAATGCACAGATGGTCAGATATCGGTCATCCTGTGGGGTTGTCATGCGTCCACAACCTTGTCCAACCCTTCTTGTGAACTGGCCTGTCTTATTCTAGCTATTCCACAAGCGTTGAATGACTGACGGAGAGACATTGAGATCCACAGCAACACGACGAAAAGTCCAACCTTCCTGGATGAAAGTGACGGCCCTTGTGACTTCTACCTTGTTAAGATGTCTCATGGGATGTGCTGGTTTACGTACTTGCTCAAATGACCGCAGTAGTCTGTGTATCTCACGACGACACACGGATGCACCGCTATTCACTTTGTTTTGAGGGGTCACATGACAGTTTAATGCATGGCTATGCCTACAGATGGAGTATAAGTTTGATTTGACATACCCTGAGTAGCTAAGGTCTCAAGGTATGCTGTGCGACCATTGGAACCCCATCTACCAAATTAACGTTCACATACCGGACGTTACAAAACATGTTCCCCTAATTTTTTTGAACTGTGTACTTTATACTTTAAATTGTTTCGTATATACATACATATACCTCTCCTAAGTTTTACCTCTGTCACGTTGTTTGAGCGAAAATTCACTTAAATTAAGCAATAAACTCAGAAGAGATTGCTTCAACCATGTTTTTTAGAATAGAGTAGCTTGCACATTCCATGCGAAAATGTTTGTTACATCATTTAAATGAGCCAGAAGTGACTGTACGTTGGCATTGACAACTTGTAATGTATTCTGAAGGTAGTGAGATAGTAAATGTTGTTACAAATAAAATGCTGTCTGTTTTATGGATCTAATTTAATGTAGGGTCAATCAATTAATACATACACATATATACACAGTTATATTTAAGAATGAACGACAACAATTTCCTAATTAGTGGCTACCCTTCACAAAGTCTGACTTCCTCACAGAAAGCAGTAATCTCTGGTACTGCCTGGAATGACAACCCCTTCCGCAAGCTTGAATGATAGCTCACATATCACTTGGCTCCACATGCTCAGTCATTTCATATGCCAGTTGCAGACAGACAGGCTCAAACATAGGGCTGTTGACTATCACAATACAGGGCTGTTCACTTAGTTCGACTCCAGACGAGTAATGACTCGCACAGTCAACACAGTCAATTCAGTTAACTTGCAGTCAGTTCATTAAACTCAGTCAACGTGACAGCTCCACACACTGAACTGCTCAACATGTATCACCAAATAGCTTAATGTGATAATAGTGGAAACTCGCCTCACTTAGCACGCAGAGCAGCAGCGACGGCACGCAGTGCTGCCATCTAGCGGCTCGCAGGGAACACTAACATAACGCGCTATTCAAACACTACACATTTCGACTTCCAACCCAACCAAATACAGATGTTAAGACGTTTGCGTCGTTCTTGTAACATAATATAGGGAAGGTAAAATGTGGATGTTGATCTGAATGAACCAGTGATAAGAATAAGACAAATGTTATTATCAAATTAAAACATTAGATCGTCATGTTATGACTAGGGCATATAGTCTTCAAGAGCAAATCACACATGCAATATCTTTTTAAACTTGGTATTTTTACAGGCAATTTTTTTCACTGTTGAGTCATTGGTTCTATTCACATATGCCTTTATAAGAACTTTGAAATACTTGTCAGTCAGTAATTTTACACAGCTGTTACATAAGCCTACACTACATTCATTCAATGTCAAAAACCTGTCATTTAATTTTCTTCTAATACCATCTTTGCTTTCTAACAAAAACTTTAAAAAAATGTTCTTGATATTTTAGCATCTAACTTTCCCCCGCAAATATTCGGAAACATAATTTTAGAATTGTCATACTTTTTCATTTCTATGTGCAAGTTTCCCATCCTATAATCATTATCATAAGACGACAATACATTCCTACACTCAGCATGGGGAAATTTGCTACATGCCCAGCCCATGACATAATTGTCTGCATTTTCCTGTATTATATCATGGTCGTAATCAGTTACCTGATCACTTAACTCACACTGTCGAGAGACATTAGCATCAAAGTTGCACTTCATCACATCATTATGAGTCAGTAGAAAGTCTGCAACATCAGATTCACAATTGCTGACATCAGAAGCACAGAGCAATTGATTTATCATAACACTCCTTATGGCACTGCGAAATTTTGTTGCATCTGGGATTACATTGTTACCTCCTCTTGCTCTGATGATGGAAAAAATGTTTTCAATGCAGTCCTGTGTGAGCCTCCTTGTTAGCAAATAATGAAAACCATAATCACTATATAATTCAGACCACAATAGTTTCAGGGCAGAAATATTGTCTATCCAACCCTGAATACAGAGGATTGCCTTTGCGGTTATTCAAAACTTTGAGTTGTTTTAGACAATCACAAATTTCATCCAGCTTTTTCATATGCCCTGACTCATTGCTTAAGGGTCTCCTGTACTCTTTGGGGCTACTGAGACTTGAAGAATTAAAAATATCAGACAGTTATCACACATTTCTATAAACTCTGCAGTGTTTGCAGCACTTGATTGCAAAGAATTGAATGACACATGAACTATCATCCCAGAAGCTACAGAATGGCTGAGGACCCTGGTGGCTTAACATACCCTTTCATCTAAATCTCCCCTTCTGCTCTTCACCCACTGAGTACACTTAAAATCGATTAAATGCATAGGTTTAATCATAACAAAATTTAAAAAAAGTATGTTCTTATAAATAGAAAAAAATATCGGCACGTAAACATTAACAGGTAGGCCTATACTCACAACACTTTGTTGTTAGGAAATCTGTAAAATGGCTTACGATCACTTTTCCTTCTGTAATGAAAACACACATACATAGCACAAATAACTCCTCTTCCTGCCATTTCCAAAATCATGATACATAACAAGCACAAAACTATCTGAAGTACAAATAAGACACTTCTGGCATACACAGCTGACAGCAGTAGCAAGAGTAGTTAGCCTCTCGAACCGCTAGATGGCACGCAGAAGCGGTGTCGCCAGTTTCTCGCAGGAGTTTCCACTATTATCATATTAAGCTATTTGGTATCACTGAACAACGACAACACTGTACAAACCAGCACTCCTCTCCATCAACACTCCACAACATTCACTACAAACGACAACAACAACAACAATGTGTTCACAGTGAGCTTGCTTTTATATTCCTGGTGATGAAGTACTGGAATCTTTGGGGTGTGGCCAGAAAAGGAATATTCTTGTTTCACTTTCAAGAAGGTCCGTGGGGAAACCAGACAAAGAGCATGATGTTAGAAGAGGCTATCGCTTGCCTCAGGACGACTGGGAGCACCCTTCCGGTCTCGCTCATTCCTTTCAGAAAATACCGAAGGGTGCTACAGAGGGCTGGCAGTCCACCAGCACGTAACATTGCCCCCCTTCGAGAGCTGATGGACCCAAGTAGGTATCTTCTTCAGCTGTTCCTCAGTAAGGTGCGGTTCAGGTGCGTCACCTTCACCTTGCTTCTTGGGGCTCTGTTGAATGCAATAGATGCTGTCACTTATTCTCTTTGAAAGACAGCACAGTGGACCAGAATGCAATTCTAGCAGGACAAAATTTTACTTGGCATAAAATACAGTTTGAATAGATACTATAATTTAATATTAATTTAATATTGTTTGGTATGATTAAATAAGGCAAGTTAACGTAAAAGTCACACAGAAAGAAAAGCAATAGATTCCCATGAGCACAGCGGTCTGCCATTACAAATGTTACATTTCAGAAGCAACCAAATTTTACCTACTTCGAAATGTAGATATGTTACACTAGTCATTTGTAGGAAGATCATCTTCCTCATGACCGTTCTGGTCATTTTCATCATCACTGTCATCACATTCATAGTCACTGTACATTTCACCTTCCTGCTCAGATGTAGCAGTGGTTACTCTTTGTTCCTTCAACAAACAACGGATGTTGAATGGTAATGATCCCTTCTTCTTGCTCCTTGATACTGCAGTTAGCTGTTAAGTTATGAGTTCAGAGCTTACTACTAAGAGATTAAAAACATGTTGTATAGTATACCTTCTCAAAAATTTTCTCGCAAGACTCTAATTCGCACCTTCGTAAGTGCTTATTTCCTGCTTCTATGTCATCTTGTGACATCATTCGAAGCGGCCTGTGTTACTTTTGCACCATGAATTAAAATTTTGTGGGCGGAAGGAGTCGAGTAAAACAATGACTATATATCTAAATATAATTTGATGATGATGATGCTTGTTTATAGGGCCATACTTCTTGAAAGCTTCTTCATTTTCTTCGTAGCCACTTGATCATTCCCCCTGTGGGTGGGGGCGGTAGAATAACACCCACGGTATCCCCTGCCTGTTGTAAGAGGCGACTAAAAGGGGCCTCAGGGGCTCTGAACTTTGGAGCGTGGGTTGGCAACCACGGGGCCCTCAGCTGGGTCCTGGCTTTTCTTCCACTTATTAGTGCCAGGCTCCTCACTTTCATCTATCCTATCCGACCTCCCTTGGTCAACTCTTGTTCTTTTCAGACCCTGACGGTATTACGTATGGAGGCCTACGGAGTCTTTCAGTTTCATGCCCTTCGTGGCCCTTGTTTTCTTTTGGCCGATACCCTCATTTTTCGAAGTGTCGGACCCCTTCCATTTTTCCTCTCTGATTTGTATTATATAGAGGATGGTTGCCCAGTTGTACTTCCTCTTAAAACAATAAGCACTACCACCACCACCACTTGTTCTTGTCAGTAATATTGTGGAAAATCATTTGACCATTTCTTTACTGATACCTGTAATTTTGGCCTATAATGCATAGTTCTAAAAAAAAAAAAAAAAAAAAAAAAAAAAGCAAGCTGTGTTTCAGTCGTTTGAAGTACCACTGACTCCTGATCTTGTTTCATCAGTTATCAGTCCCATTTTCTCTCCAACCATTACTTTTTCTTCAGTTTTACTTGCTTGCCACTTTCAAACATCACTCCTCTATGCAATGTGTAAAATGCACTCAATTGGATCCAGGCATGCAAAGGAACAAGTTCAAAACAATAATTCATAGTGTTATGGCTACTGCAGTCCACTACATTAATGGCATTTGTTGTTTTTGGATTACTGTCGCATATGTTGCAAACCCGCAAAGAAGCAGCTGCTAAAGCATTACATATTTTGCCATCTAGCTTGGTCATAATTAAATTATGATTTATTAAAGTATGTAACCTTCTCCGTTTAGTTCTCAACCCACTGTCTTCAAAGAGTTCCTAGGCCTTCCAACTCTGAAGGTGGATGGAACTGAGCTATTCGTTTGAAGGGTGCTACAGAGGGCTGGCAGTCCACCAGCACGTAACATTGCCCTCCTTCAAGATTAGATAGTGCAACTTTATGTACTTCTTCAGAATTATGTAAATCCTTTGTTAGCCAATTTGATTTTTTCTTAAAAAACCTGTCTTTCATCCTAAAACTTTGTTTCCATTACTCTTGAAATTTGTATTTGAAAACACTGTCAGTTTATGGTACTGTAAAACATCTGAAGAGCAGTCCTGAACGTTCATCTTTGATAATACATAATCCACTAACGTGTTTCCAATCTGTTTCTTGTCGCACAACACTTCACACAATTCAGTGTGTTATTACAGGTTGCGGTGGAGCATGCTCCACTGCAATTAGTTATTTTTCTAAGAAGGGTGCAAGAAAGTACATGTATTGAGACATTAGCCTTACTATTCATCAATTGCTCTACATTACAGCACAAACATGCAGACAGGAATGTTCGGATACATTTTTATAACTCTATGTAAAAATTGTAAAAGTTAGAATTTCACACGCTATTCACATTACATAATATAAGTTTTTGGCATGAAATAGTGATGAAAATACTCATGTTTCAATTAAATTAATTTGAATTTGCAACCGGCGAAGTTGACTGCTAAAACACAATTGAGCCAAACAGCCTCTTCCAGAAAGGGAAGATACGGTTATTTCTAGCCATATCTGTTTATATGTCGTCACCAGGTTTGAAATTCATTATCCGTTGATATTTGCCTACAGTTTGGGAAGGTAGAGATGGGGAAAAGAAAATTTTGTTTTTTATAATTTTGTCTCGCTACTTACAATTCTGGCCCACTTTGCACAGCATGAGCCTTCCCACACTGTCTGTAGCTTGGGGGACAAACCTCTCTTTCTTATGGGACTATACATCCGCACTATCCTAAAAATGTACACTCTACTGTATACTGGAGTGGAGGAGGTGAGGCAAAGAATGGAGTAGGAGTGATTAACAAAATAGTGGATGAAAATGTGTATATTAGCCTTAGAAAAGTTTAGGGCAAACCCTGCAGACAACACGCAGTTTTTGTGTTTGGGGGAGCTATCAACCAATATTAGGAAGGTGGGATAATTAATGTTATGACCTTGACATGAAAGTCAGAAGAGTTGATTGACTTTGGGGAAAGAGCATGTTACAACGATGTGACTTAGAGGTCAAGTGGAAGGTAAAGGGAGTGAAGAAGGTGAGTAGAGGATATACCCTATACTGGAGTGGAGGAGGTAAGACAAAGAATGGAGTTCTAATGATAAACAAAATTCTGGATGAAAATGTGGATGTTAGCAATGGAATAATCTGAGTATGATTGAGGGTGGAAGAATGAGTGAAACTCTTCATCCCAGTTTATGCACCATAAACTGGAAACAATGAGAAAAATATAAAGGAATTCTTGGAGACAATCAAGGATGTAATCACCGATGTGGAAGTGATAGTCATGGGAAACATCAATGCGCAGCTTGGAAATTACAGAATTGGGAAAGAAGTGATTGGTTCTTTTGGATATGGAAAAGGAAACAGCGAGGCAGATAAGTTGATTTATTTTTGTGAGATAAATTGAATGATTGTTGGTAAAACCTGGTTTAAAAAGGAGGATAGTAGAAAGATCGCTAGGTATGGCTGGGCTGCCTACCCTGTCAGTAGCCTGATGTGACGTACTCGCTTCCTTGCACTCTGTGGCCCTTTGCAGTTTTTTGCTGATATTGATTTGATCTTCTCCTTCCAGTCTAAAAGAAATCAAAATATCGGGTTAATATTTGAACAACACTGACAGGTGCACAAAGCCTTTAACATTAGAAAGACAGAGGGGTCATTTTTGACCCTTATATGAATTCAACACTGCTGTTGCCATAAATTATCTTAGATTTTGTTCAGACTTTGACTTTTCATCACTTAGGCTTTATTTTGTCATTAAAATTTGGATGCCCCAGCCCTGACAGTTTGGCCCCTATAATTCAATTACCCTAGAAGGACGGAAGGGTTATTTTTGACCCACATTAGATTTTACAAGAACTCAAATCGTATTTCTATAACTCTCCTATGCGTGATGCAGACTGTTAGCTTCTTCCCCCACTCCACTCCATCTGCTACCTTTACTTATTTACTGCCTCCCCACTCCACCAGCGTGAGTCGAGGTTAGGACAAACCCGCAATCGTCCCATTCGTAGTAAGGAGCTTGTGAAACTAGTATTATAAACAGTTTGTTGTAGTTTGTTTATTGAGCTGTTTGTTGTGGTTGTTTTATGAATGATTCCTCAAATATGGAGCACAGAAGGTATTTGAGACCGGACGATATAATAGTTTCCAGTGTTCTCCCCAGAAATTTTCGTCAGCCGGGTGGCAGGGATGAGTAGCCGGGAGGGAATACTACGTACAAAATGAATATGATAAAATTTTAATATATTCCCCTCAGGGCATTAACAGTAATATCAGACAGATAAATATTAACAAATGCCTTTGCTGGCAGGACCTAGTGTTTACAGTGCACTATGTCTTCTGGTATAGGCTAGAGCAATTTTGTTACTTTCATAGATCTGTCTCTGTCTTATCCTTGGCTTTGACAATATAAAAGTGACTGAGGTATGAGCGATACTAGTAATGCCAATCCTTATGCAGCCAGTCCCTGCTATGAATGGTGGGAAAATGTTGCTCATAGGGTCGGTTGGTGCATGCATTTCAGTAGGCTTGGCAGACTGATATGTAATAGCAACTCTGGCTCGGTGAGGAAAGCAACGGGAAACTACCTCACTCCTCATTTCCCTAGTACACCTCTTCAGTGATGCCTAGGCCATCTATGACAGCTGATGGCAGAGCTGTTGAGGATCCCACCAGCGGAATCGCTGACGGACTGAACATACATACATACATACAAACATTAACAGTAAAATTGAACTATTTTAGTGTTATTATCCCAAACAAGTCATAACCGAGTATTTTGAACTTCTAGTGTTCTACTGCCTGATCATAATCGCATAGCACCAGGGCTTAAAACTCTGTTGCTGTGGAATGACCTACGGGTTTGTGACGTCAAGCAAAATAGAGTAGTCGCTTGTGATTCCACGCCAATCTAGACACCGCCCCTGTACGACATTAAGTGATGGTCAGGCTAAACATTTAATCGATGTAATTGATGCAATTATGCTGACAGTAATGAAGATTTTATCATTTAATTTATCAGTTTTCCAGTATTTAAGCCTACATTTTTAGAGCACCCAACAACTCAAATAGGTATCTATATTATGTAACTAGTACATATCTATGTTAGGTGGGCCCATTAAAAAGGTCCTAGGGAGAACACTGAGTTTCTCTCCAGGAACTAAGTGAAGATGACACTGGGGACAAGTCAGGTCCAGCCCCACAAAGAAAACGAAATATTGTTGATGAGTGCATCACAGATGCATAGAGACTCTTCATGGAGAATTTATCCTCAAAAACTTGCAGAAATGTATGGAAACAGATGCTGAAAGGCAGCCACAGTGTAAGAACTGGCCTGTGACCATGGATGAACTTGATGCATATCTAGGTGTATGGTATGCTCGTGGGGGCAACTTGTGCGAGAACCCTGAATTTGAAATCACTCTGGTCCAAAAAGTGGAGACTTGAATTATGTAGGAATTCTATGTTCCGAGATAGTTTTATAGAAATTTTGAGATTCTTGAGATTCAATATCAGATCCTCAAGGTCAGAGAAACTTAAAACCGATAAGTTTGCCCTGATATCAGAAGTATAAGAAAGGTTTATTTCAAATTGTCAGATTTGCTATTAATCTGGAGCTTGGATTATAGTTGATGAGCAACTGTTCTCCAGCAAAACTCGCTGTCGCTTTTTTCAGTTTATAGAATCCAAGCCCGACAGATGTGGGCAGAAATTATGGATGGCCTTGGATAAAGCATGGAAATAAATTTTGAATGTATTTCCTTATCTAGGAAGGGTCAGCGCCCCGAAAATGTGTGTTTGGGTGATTATGTTGTTGAGAATTTAACGGCCTCTTTCATAAATAAGGGTAGGAACGTCACTTGCAACAGTTTTTTTTTCTTTCTTAACTGCAGCCAGCTGAAAAGCTGAAATCCTAGGGAGCCAGTCTTCTTGGTACAATAAATCGGGTAAGATGGGAGGTTCCACCGGAAGTGAAAACTTCCTAAGCACAAGTTCTAAAAAGGAACAACATAACTTTTGAGTGTTTATCAAGGCAAGGTCTGTAAGAATGTACATGTGCTCAGTTCACTTCATCCAGGTGTGCAGGTGGGAACGGACAGAAAGAAGAAACCCGACATCGTAACATGTTACAACGGTACTAAGTATGTAGTCAACGTTGTGGACCAAATGGCCAGAAAGTATACCATCAAGCCAGCTGCACGTAGATGGCCG
Organism: Anabrus simplex; assembly: GCF_040414725.1. NCBI lineage: Eukaryota > Metazoa > Arthropoda > Insecta > Orthoptera > Tettigoniidae > Anabrus > Anabrus simplex. The sequence goes on along the minus strand of NC_090265.1, from coordinate 350,015,789 downwards.
TTACACACATTCAGTAATGTTCTCGAATTAGCAAGAATAAACGCTTGGGTGTTGTACAAGTAGGTTACAAATATCAAGATCTCACGAAGAGACATTCTCCTTCTCTGAGGCACTGATTGGTATGAGTAGTGTGCACATTTAACAGAATAATGGCAGAGGAGTGTTCGCGTCTGTCTGCGGTCTGGTCATTCCAGCACTGGAACTTTGGACTTTTAGATTCTATTAGAATAAAATTTATTGTAGCCACCTATTCAATACAATTCAATACTGTTCAGTACTGTTCGTTAAAAGTGAGAAAATGTGTGTTTTTCATTTGATCGAGTATTTTATATGATAACATTGCATTTAATCGCGACCTTCCTACTGACGTCATTGTAATGACCTATGTTGACTTAAGTTGGGAAAACCACAAAGACAGTCTTTCTGAGAATTCCGTAGTGAAGCATGGGTACATCAGCTAGTAACATATATGCACAGTTCAAAAAAAAAAAATAGGGGAACATGTTTTTGAACGTATGCCATGCTCCACAAAATATCTCACACCCAGGTATATCACCGACTAAAAGTTTATTCTTTACTATTGAAGTATACAAAAAAACATTGATGGATTCACATTCATTTTCAGAACACAAGCGGAAATGTGCAAATAGGGGCAAAAAGAAAGTTATGACAGTCCTCCAGAGTGGGATTTTATCACAGTTGGAGAGCTTCAGTATGGTGTATGTCCTCCACAAGCATTTATCACAGCTTGGCACCAACGTGGCATGCTCCATATAAGTCGACGGAGGTCACATTGCGGTATCAGGTCCCATTCTTCAATGAGAGTCTGTTTGAGGTCTTGGAGAGTGTGGTGGAACAGTACGCCCACGAACACTTCTGTCAAGCCTATCCCACATATGCTCGATGGTATTAAGTTTGGGACTCACTGCTGGCCATTCCATCTCTTGAATGTCCAGTTCTTGCAAGCCAGCTCTGGTGATGGACGCTACATGAGCCCTGGCATTGTCGTGCATGAGTACGAATTCAGGGCCAACACCGTATGCAGCAACCAACACATGCTGTAGCAGTATCTGCTCGATGTACCCCGCAGCAGTAAGCTTACCACGGATGACTACAAGATCCGTATGACCATCAATACTGATGTCACCCCACACCATCACAGAACCTTGTCCGAATCGGTAGCCTTCCTGGACAACATTTGGCATGTACTGCTCACCACGGCGTCTCCATACACGTTGACATCCATCACGATGTGTCAGGGGAAATGTGGACTCGTCTGTGAACAACACAGGTCTCCATTGGAGAAGTTGCCAGTTGACGTGGATACGGGCAAACAGAAGGCGAACTGCGCGATGTTGCTGTGTTAAACGGGGCACTCGAATAGGACGTCTGGGTCATAAGGACACTTCTCTTAACCTGTTCCTTACTGTCTGGTCAGACACCGTGACTCCAGTGACCCTCCTGATGACTTGTTGCAGTTCTCTGTCAGTTGCTGAACGATGCCACAATGCACAGATGGTCAGATATCGGTCATCCTTTGGGGTTGTCATCCGTCTACAACCTTGTCCAACCCTCCTTGTGAACTGACCTGTCTCAATGTAGCGATTCCACAAGCGTTGAATAACTGACGGAGAGACATTGAGATCCACAGCAACATGGCGAAAAGTCCATCCTTCCTGGATCAAAGTGACGACCCGTGTGACTTGAACCTCGTTAATATATCTTATGGCATGTACTGGTTGATGTACAACGTGCTCAAATGTCCACAGTAGTCTGTGTACCTTACAACAACACACGGACGCACCGCTATTCACTTTGTTTTGAGGGGTCACCTGACAGTTTAATGCTTGGCGACGCCTACAGATGGAGTATAACTTCGATTTGATGTACCCTGAGTAGCTAAGGTCTCAAGGTATGCTGTACGACCATTGGAACCCCATCTACCAAATTAACGTTCACATACCAGACGTTACAAAACATGTTCCCCTAATATTTTTTTACTGTGTACTTGAGACTTGAATTTTAGGCCTTCCTTTAAACTACGATTTTTCTTAGCGTGAATAAAATTATTGACAGTCTAGAGTAGTGCCTTATTCCTTGAGTTTACATACAATTTTCATTAAAGACTGTTCAACCATGTATGGTACATACATACATAGCATAGAGATGACAGAAAATTATAAACTGCATTTCTTTCTTATTGTGGACATGGTCGATATAGAAATACCATTCTTTTATAATTCTGGGAAATGTTACAAACATTTTATTTTTAGAGATTTGTAAAGAAAATTATCCTGTGTCCACAACTCGGGATTCATATCAGCTTCTCCATGGGACGCAAAACGAGTATCATTCTCTTTTGTGTTTCGTGCAGCAGTAAAAAGTCATATAAAATAAAAGAACCAGTGCAAAGAATCAACAAGGGATACAAATATAACTAAAGAACCGATGAACGGCTGTTCCTAAAAGCGACTGTTAGCTACTGTAATTTAATCTGGCATTAGGGCCTACCTGTTTCTTCTGATGAAAGAGGGTGGATGGAAGGATTTCTCTTTACAGTATTACTGGAAAAGCATTGTTTCTTCTGCATTTCTGATTAATGTATGTGTAAATATATCTTAGTGTTTCCCTTAACTGTTACATGCAGAACACCTGTTCAATCTGAAGTTTGCAGTGAAAGAATTAGAAAGAAATGCAAAGAGGTCTGAAAAGGAAGAGCGTGTGGAGAAAGCAAAATGTAAAAAGGCTATTCAGAAAGGTAATGTGGAAGGTGCACGGATCCATGCTGAAAATGCAATTCGCCAGAAGAATCAGGCCTTGAATTATTTAAGGATGAGTGCAAGAGTAGATGCTGTGGCTAGCAGAGTACAGTCTGCTCTCACTACACGCAGGGTAAGATTTTGAAAAATTTCTTTTATTACTTATTCACCTATGATGTTTAGGTGCTTCACTGAAATAAAAACTTGCATTTTCACTGAAATGGTGTAATGAAAAGAAGTTTAGCAGAATAGAATGCTCCATCCCCTAGTTCCGGATCGCCTGGAACTGGAGAGAGAGTACCCATTTATTGCAATTCATATTATTCTGATACATGAATGCTTTTCTTATTACATTTAAATTTATCTGTTACTACCTTAAACATTACCCCAATTAATATTTCCACCTAATCTCTAAATTGTAGTTTAAATGAAAGGAAAACTATTTATGTCCTAGGCATTAACAGCATTTTATTGTCAAGGACAACATGTATCTTACCCTTATTGTTAACCACTTAACTGGATATTATTAAAGTGCTTGGTGTAACCTGCCCTGTGTGTTTTTGCAGCAGATTGTTGTTACATGGCAGGATAGGCAGAAAAGTTAGGAATATCATTAATATCATTCATAGGTGGTACAAAAAGTAAAATAAGGAGTTTTAATTAATTAATTTTAATGTTAGAGAAATGTTCAGCCATTTTTACATTAACCGCAAGTTCATTTACCTGGTTGGAATTTGAGAGTTTGGTCCGTATTTTACAGCCGAAAGTTGAAATAAATAAAAGCAAGGGGTATTTATAAATATCATATCATGCATGTGACATTCTGAACCATTTTTCATTAACTGCAAGGTCATTTACCTGGTTGAAATTTGAGTGAATTTTTCATATGTTAGCACTTAAAATTAAAATAAATAAAAGAAAGGAACATTTACGAATTACACATCATGCTAGTGACATTGTGAAATATTTTACATTAACTTCATGGTCAGTTACATCATTTACCTCACTAGAACTGCAGTGATTTGTCTCAGAGATCATTTTCGAAAAGTAAGTGGTTGCGATACTTTACCGTTTTGAGAAGTACATACTGTTTTCTGGCTTATGAACTATCCCCTGCAGCATTAGAAGTCCAATTAGAGTTTTTTTCTCAGTTGGATTTGTATCCACCCAATCTCTCGCTCGTGACCGTGGTTTCAAGTTCGGATGGGCTTCTAAAATCTGTTTAGCATACACGTTGGTCTGTTCGGCAATAAGTTGAAACATATCATCTCCTATGATCTGTTCAAAATATTCCAACACATTGGATTCATCGTCGAAGTCCACATTTACACCACTAGCACCAGAAAATAAAAATTTCTGACGTAAAACACCACGCGGCGGGAAAGGTTGAAACATGTCTAGGACTTCGCCTTCATCCGATTCGTCATGTTGTTCACCTTGTTCTTCATTCTCATTCTCTGAACCACTTTCACTATCAGACTCACCTTCATCTGTATCAAACTCATCTTTGGATTTCTGAGAAGATAAATCATCACAATCATTCTCTAAGGGTTGAATAATCTCGTCTTCTTTGAGCGTTTTGAACTTATGCTTTGAACTAGATTCTGCCATATTTGGCCCACTGCGGACAAGTAGCACCGCACAGTTGTAAAATAAAAACAAATAAGCTTCAAGAAGCGTGACGTGATATTTGCTGTCATCGAGTGGGAGAAACATCGATTAAGACGACAGTACACGACGTGGCAAAGTAGCTTGTCACACCCAGGAGATATTCGCAGTAAAAGACGAGTACATATATATTCGTCATGCCCATTACCCTGTAGCATTCAGCGTACGAATATATACGTCATGCCCAGTTAAGAGGTTGATTGGCGCGAGTATTTTTGTTATGAGTCTGAACCGATTTCTCCTTAGCTTACAATAGACCCCATGAATTCTTGACGTACAGCTACGGAACTCCAGCAGCTGAGGAAGACACATTTCATCTATTGTAAGCTAAGCAGATTCACCTGTAATTTAACACATTAACAGTGACAGCAGCAATACAACCATGATTCTAAATGTTTACTTAGTTCTTGGTTTCTTTTCATACTTTTATTTAGTGCTATTCTTTTTCATTTCCTATTACCACATACTTCTTAAAATACAAAAAAACTTTGCTAGTTCTCCTGGTGTGATCCGTTCTTTAACAATTTAGCAATTGTATAGAATTCTCTCTCTCTTCCTATTTTTTATTTATATTCACTGGAAACAGGCTGTGCATTTTCATTTTCCTCTACATACTCTGAATAGATGAGCCTCTTCCATTATTTCTCCACATGGTAAACAGTGATTTACATTATTTTTCTCTCTCAGCACCTTATTTTTATATATCCCATTAACCACCACACCTCTTAGTTCTGCATTTGGGAGCCTTTCCTTATTGACATTTCACAAAATTCTGATAATGTTCTTTTAGTCTCACATTCTGCCATAATCATCTGCTTATCAGTGCCCTTCACTCCGATCGTTACGTTCTTGATGAATCTTTTCTCTTTATTGTGCATCTCTTTATCCCAGCTCCCATTCCTATTCTGTCTAGCATGCTTTTCACTTTCATCAGCCAATAATCATCTAGATGTTCCATGTGGCATTGGTATACCAGGTTCAATATTTCCGTCCCATCTCCCCTTCTTAATCTTAACTGATATTTTACTACTTTCTTAGTTATATCTGCTTGGATGCTGATATCTTGGCATAGTCTTCGAGTTCCACCATTTGCTGTACATTCTGGTAGACTCATTATTTTACAGAATTTATTACTTATTACATCTAATTCTTTCATTTCTATTCGATACCCCATATTTCTACTCCATACATTGATATCACAAGCAGATTTAAAATATTTTTGTTTAGCTTGTATTCATTATTTGGCTTCTTCCTCTCTAAAGACCTTGTGCTTGATAAAACGGCCAATCCTTTCATTTTGGCATGTCTTATTTGTTCTTTCCACATCCCATTTGATGTTACTATAATTCCTCAATATTCTGATTTATTGACGTACACCTTCTAACCACCAGTGCCTTCCGTTTTTCTTTAATTTATTTCCTCTTTTACATACCATTACATTTGTTTTCTTGATATTGATTTTTAAATTCCATGTTCTGCAATATTCAGCAGTTTTCTTAAGACTCTTTTGTATACAGACTGTTGTTAGTGAGAGCTGAAGGATGTCGTCTGCAAAAACTAGGCCAGAAATTTCTTTGTTGTTTAAGCGGTGGCTTGTCCTATACTCCTTCCCTTGGCAGTCCATTGCATCATTAATAAAAAGTATAAACAATATTGGTGATTATTTACATCCTTGCTTAAGTCTAATATTCAAATGTATCCTACCTACCATTAAATCTTCCTTTACTTTAATCGAGCATATCACTTCTGCATATAGTTCTTCTATGGCTTTAATCATTTTACTTGAAATCCCTATCTTAGCCAGCTTCGCAACAACAGCCCGCCTGCTCACCGAATCAAAAGTTTTTTGAAGGTCTATTGCTGCAATATATAATCTACCTCCTTTCCTCTTTAAATATTTATCTATTATTGTTTTAATTAAAAATGTATTATCTGTGGTTCTCATTCCTTTCCTAAATCCTGACTGGTACACTAAGAGTATAGAGTAATCTTCTGCCCATTTTGTAATTCTTTTTGCCAAAATTCCAGTGTAAATCTTACTGAGTGTATCCAACAAGGCAATACCCCTGTAGTTATGTGTGTTTGATCTTTCCCCCTTTCTTTTGTATATTGGGCATATTATTCCTTCTTGCCAACAACCTTGAATTTTTCTGCCATCAAAGATTTTGTTAAATATTTTAGTTATTGTTTCTAGCATTTGGCTGTTATTCCCTAGAGCTCTCTCCAGAATTCATATGTAATTCCACTGACAGCACCAGATTTTCCTTCCTTCCCTTTTTTTCAGTGTGTTTAATATCTCATCTAGTACAGGCTTAGTGAACCCCACGTGTCTCAGTATGCCAGTCTGTATCTTTACTCTTAGCAACCCCTTGAAATACATTAGCCACTTCTCATCGCTTATGTGTACTTGTTTACTGCGTTCATATTCTTAACATATTGTAATAATTCTTAGTTTCATTTTCTTTACAATACTTATATAGTAATTTTACCTCTTTGGCCTGCTAGTTCCTATTATTTTCGCTTATTAAATCTTTGTATTCCTTCATCTTTTTACAAAAATCTGCTTGCAAGTCCTGAGATCCCTCATTTCTGTACATGTTTAATGCCTTCATCACTTCATTTTTCTATTCTTTACTCTCCTCATTATACCATAAGTTTTGCTAACATTGATGCTTTCACGGCCCGTACTTGTAGACACGATATGGGCTCTTGGGCTTATGCCATGTCAAGAAAACTAGATGAAACTCTTTACATTTCGCATAGAACTTTGCTCCGTGTCTTCAGAAGAAATCTAGACTGTCTACGAGGAAGTCTTCTACAGTTTTCTTGACACGGCATAAGCTGTCATGTCTGCCATAAGTTTTGTTTACTTTCCCTTCTCTTTCTCACAACCAATTTTTTTTTTTTTTTTTTTTTTTTTTTTTTGCCAGCTACTTCTATTGGATTTGTCACTCCATCTGATTGACCTCAAGTCTTCATCGTTGCCATAAGACCTATGTCGGTGCGACGTGAAGCAAAAAATAAAATTAAAAATCTTAAGTCTCTGTATGAGGGAACTACAGCCACTATGGAGATTCAAAACTAACAAGGCCAGCAGTTTCGAACAAAGGCTGAAGTCCATCAGGGGTGTACCCTGTCACTTTTCAAACTCTGTGTGAAAATATGATGAGAACTGCTCTAGATGACTGGGATAAAATATTTTTCCCTTGGGGGTTGCAATGTCAACAACTTAAGATCTGCTGATGACACCACCTTGACAGCATCATCTGAAGAGGAATTGAAGGTTGATCAGGAGAATAGAGGAAAGAAACCTAAAAATTCGATTAAGTTTAAAACGACAGAAAACCAAGGTCATGATAGTTAATCATAAGAACAACAATAGTGCACATATCCAGCAGATTGGAGAATGTGAAGTTATTAATTAGTATGTTTATTTAGGGTTCTTATTGTCCATTTCTGCTGGTTCCAAATATGAAATAAAACAAAGGATAAAAATAGCAAAGGTGGCAATAATCCATCTGCGAAAGATTTGGAGAGATAACATTGCCATCAATAGAAAAAAAAGAAGCTTGTTGAATCTCAAGTCTTCTCAGTTTTGTATGGCGCAAAGACCTGCACCATCCAACAGCTCGATTATGCATGAATAGAAAGCTTTGAAATGTCATGCTGGAGGAAAATGTTGGATTCCTTGAACAGCTCATCGCACAAACATGGCAGTTCTGAACCAACTTGTTGTGTCTGTCATGCAAGGTCTCTCAGTGAATCATATGCTACTTTAGACATATTGCACCCTTGCTTACAGATTGTCACCATCTGCCTCTAGCTCTTTTAAATGTAGACTCTTCTGTTCTCAGGGGTTCTGGCTTCTTCAGTCACTTGTTGACATGAATCGGCAGGTGGCATAAGGAAATCTAATTATTTCTTGAAATGAAATTCAAGAAGTGGGCTGTAAAGGATTTATTATAAAAAGAAAATTTATACTAATTCAATAGATGTGAGGCATCAACTTAAAAAAAAAAAATGACATTGATGAAACAGCTGACAGAAATTTGACCTAAATGTGGATAAAATGAACATCTCAGAAAAGCTGGTTTCATTGTTATTGAGTTAACATAAATTGCCATTGCCAGAATAGAATTCAATAATTTAAAAAAATGAAAAGAGAATAACCTGAAGAAAATTACTATTGGATTACAGCCTAGTCTGTGAAGATTCAGTTTCTGCAACCGGACTCCGAATTTTTAAAAACTAAGGTTATTCACCAATTATAAAATACCATGTAGGATATAATCAGCCACAAAATGGATCCTTAATCAAACCAAAACAACCTCCGGTTATATTTGAACCAATTAGTTATACACAAAAAAAGGAGTTTACTTCACAGGTTAACTTGCTCCTTGGCAAGGCATGGTGTTCCAAAATTCAGTATTATCAATCCCTGATCTGTCTGTAAAAATACATGATCACGCCATGTTGTGTCACAACCAGACACCCAGAAATGAAGTTACTTTAATAATTCGTTATTTTAAATTATACAGAATGCTGTTCCACTGAACTGCAATATTTATACGATTAAAAAAAAAACTGAGTTTACATTTTAAGTTAACACAAAAGTAACTTTCAGGTTATATTTGTTTATAATGGACTAATTTAAAATGAATAAGCCAATAAGCACGGATATCCAAAAATTAATCTAATCGCTTCACTGAATAATAATTAAATTAATTTAATCTGACCGTTTATGAATGGTACCAACAAAGAAAAATGAATGAAAGGAGTAACGTCAATGGACAGAGCCATAATAAACATCACCAGGTTATCAAAAGCAATCAAATCAAACTTATATTAAACAAATGGTCTTCATCAAAATGTGGAAAACATAGTTCATTACAATAATCATTACCACTACTGTGGTAGGAAACAAAGATGAAACTTCTCACTCATATGAAAGGAAGATTTGTTTGGTTCAGTAATCACCACCACCATCATCATCATGACAATTGGGGATATTTACTTCTAAAAAATTATGATCAGTACTATCATAAACAAAATTGAATTTTATCTTTAACATGTAACTTCAATGATCAACACCAATAACATCGGCTACCTCACTATGACTGCAGGCTAAACTGATCATGTAATTGATTATCCACAAAATGTTAACTATCATGGGAATAAACTAACCACTGGTCCTTGCAGACTGAGCTAACCATTTAATTAAACTCATAAATGTTGCTAAAACAACTAAGCTCATATCATTGCAGACTGAACCAAGATGTCTAATTTGGCCAACAACTATTATAAAAAATAAACTAACGACCTCTCCAGTGCTGGATGTTATTCATTGCTATTCATAAAACATGGAATAATGACATGATAAATCATTCTTGGATCGTTATGTCTCTTAACCCTACATTATTCTAATATTATTTACAACAAATTATCCCTTGTAGTTGGCTATCACCTAACCATCATCATATAAACACATGAGAGTCAAAGCCACAATCACTGTCTCACGTAATCATATGAACACTAGCAAAATAATACAAATTAAATCTCGCAACAAATCTAACAAATTCACAAAATCAAATGAAAATCGGACTGATTCGATAACTAACGAAATCCAAATATTTATTCCAGTATCAACAACAACAACAAAAATCTGTTCTACCTAGTCTTAGCTACTGTCCTCAAGAAATGTCAAGGCTCGAACATCTTGGAGTCTTATTTAAATCCCAAAATGACATTGCCACATGTTCAGAATGCTAAAATGTAATACATATTAAACTTTTGTGACTATCTCTAACAAGCTTACTGAATAATATTTTATTTCAGAATCCCAGACTGTTGTCTTCTCGCTTCTCTTGTTAAGTGAACCACTGACCTGAACACCTGTTCTTGCGTGCCTTTTTGCGGTAACATTAATACAATAAGAATCCCCTTGAAACAAGCCATATTTCTCTCATCCACCTGACGGTGGAATCATCCTCCCAATAAATTTCGTGACATCTACAGTAAATATCTGTTATTTGCAATACTCTCTCGAGCCATAAAAAAACATTTTTCACTCGGGATTCCAAACCACAGGTATCATAAATACCGTCTCTGGCATCCCACTACATATTTCTATAGGGCATTACTTCCCGGACTTCAAAATCATATCATGAGGGGCATTCTTATCTGCACTGCGAGTAATTAACACATAAATTCCACTCTACCTATTTTCTCATATATATTCCAGTGATTCGCTTTCTTCACATTCAACTCCATTGGCTTCAACATAAATAATCGACCTCAGATAGTTTCTCAAAAGGCCTTACATGACCTGTGTAAATTTCACATAATACATTTAACATCACGGCTTATTTCAAGTTCCTTGAACTTCTCATTATCCCATAGAAAATACGGCACGGCACTAATCCCTACCAAAAGTTTGACGTGATAGAATGTTTAACTGATATTGATAAAAAGAAAAATGTTCCCAATACTCAAAACACTTCTATATTATTTATTTTACCCACAAAAATCTCAACACACACATTTTCTTAAAACAAAAACTACGGACTATAGCCGATCTTTACCCAATACCTTCACGAATAATATTTACAACACTTAACTGAAAATCTGAGATTTGAACATTGGACCCTGCACACAGTATTTCTGCCATTAACCACATGAGCAACATTTTACCTCACAAAGCGCTCAATTGTTTACACAAACAAAAAAACAAAAGATATCGGCCTGAAACTTCAACCAATTTTTAAAAATTGAAACATAATGATGCAGAATACACTTAAATAATACAATTCATGTCACTGAACTTGTTTGTTGAATGGTGAATGCCATCAGGCGAGGCAGTTCGCCTGTGCTTGTGACATTTACTCAGTCATATCACTGCACATTAGCAACATATCAGAAATTCTTCCTCTTAATTTAAATCACACCAATAATTCACACTTGTATATATATATTTTTTTTACGATAGAAACAAAATCCATTATGCAGAGTCTGTTCTCCAGGTTAGAGGCGGCTGCACAAGGCGTCTGTACTCCAGAGGAGTACTTACTGGATCACATCCAGTGTTGTAACTCGCGACCTAGTCCCATACAGGTCACACCTTGACAGTCAACCATGGAAAGTCTTTTAAGGAATACTCCACTGGCTGAACCAAGAGTTCAGAGAAGGTAGCATTCGGATATGGTGGGCTGCCACCTAAAATATACCATGAAGTCGGAGGCACAGTAATACCCCAGTACCACATACACGAACGAGACAAAATCAAGAATCAAATCAAAGCAGGTAACCTACTTCTATACACACAGTATAAACTCACTGATGCAAACTGGTAAACTAAAAGTGATCACCGACATTATGGACAAACACAAAATTCTTATCATGGGATTAGAGCAAATGAGAAACACTGACCAGGATGCCTTAGAATCTCCAGGGTTACAGACTTTATAAAGGTATAGAAGAGAGTGATGAAGAATGTCCAACAATTTGGAACAGGTTTATGGTCAGACTTAAAATAATAAACTCAGTTCAAGAATTCAAATCACAGTCTCCATGACTCTCAGCGCTCACCTTACAGGCATCTAATAAAATCTATACTATAACAAATGCCCATGCTTCCACTAAGGATAAAAACAACCCCTCAAAAGACCATGAAGAAACAGAAGAATTTTGGAACGTACTGGACCAGACCCTAGATAACATCCCCGAACACAATGTGAAATTATTAATAGGCGACTTCAATGCTCAACTAGGCAGAGAAAGAAAATACCGTGACACCATTGGACAATGGCCAGCACACAATAGAACAAACGTGTTTATGTGTATTATATATGAAATCTAACCCAAAAGAATACCGTTGCAGTACATTAATGAGATGTTAAGATGATTTGCCGCCATGTTGGAAATTATAAATGTATACGTAGGGAAGTTATGATTTGAGTGGCATGTTAATGTGGATTTATGAATAATTATTCGCTGAGATATGTTTATGGGAATGAATAATGATATATTATGGTAATTAATATTGGTAAATGGAGAGATAGATATGCTTATGGATAATTTTGGCGGTAAATACGGCGTATATTTGGCCGATGGTGATGTTTGACATATGCGCCAAGATATTAATATGGTAATGCGAGATATATTGGGTTAGCGGTACACGAATACAATGAAATACATCGCAGATTTCGTATATGGGTTACCGTAAACTATCAAAGGAAATATCCAAGTAGGAAATAAAAGAAGGGAAACTTCTTGTCTTCATAGATAATATATCAACGTTGTACTGAATATTATTGGAAGTTTGTTGTCGAGAATGAATTTAATTCATAGAACAATCCCATAATTTAAATCTCTACCACAATTAGATAAAATAGGTTACCAAATGCATTCCTACGGAATTCTTGATACCTGATTGAATATTGGTAAACCATAAAACATGTTAGGTATAATTTTTATTTGAACTACGATTATAATTATTCTTTACACGATACCTACATTTAATTTTAAGGTGTTATTTGAATATTTTAACCAAATGACATGGTCAAGGTGACCAATATTTCTCATTTAATGAACTATATATATTTGAAATAGCCATTTTGAGCTGATATATATATTTGGAACTTACTTGCGATTGCTAACGTTATAACATGAGAGGAAACGCGTGTGTTTATGACAGAATATCAATTTGATAATGATGAAAATAAGCATTTTTTTAAAAAAAAAGAAAGAAACAATAACTGATGGACTTAGATTATGCATATTTAGTATGGAGATTACTTAGGCTTAGGGACTTAGATTTATTTTTAACCCAAAAATGTTATACTACGTTTTCAATAGAAAGAATATGTACTTTCGATTTATATAATTAAGAGAATTTATCCTTTATTTTTGTGATGCGCCTAATTGATGCAAGAAGAATAGTTGAATCAGATCGAAGATAGATTAAATTAAATTTTTTTTTTTAGAGAGGAGGAAGATAATTGATGTTGATAATTATCAGATTTTCTTTTATGATTCTGGAATCATGAAATAAATTATAGATTATCCAATCTAGATGTTATTATTTTAGGAGATAGGCTAATATCATTATGATATAAATAATTTTGAATTAATTCATTTTAAAGAATATTTTATTTATTTTCTTTTCTTTTCTTCGAATGATTGGACTTGGAAAACTTGATATTGATTCTGGGTGATGAATGGTATCGATAGTAATTTATTGAAAAGGAAATGTGGTGTCTCAGTTGATCTCACGTAAAAATAGTATGGTTCGCAGATGCAATTTAATTATCCCTGAGAGGTGTCGCGTGGCAATTTAAGGATTACCATATCAAATATTGTAATAGGAAAAATCAAGGTTACGACATCGCTAAAATTCTATGATGCAATAACTGTTTATACGATGAGTATTTAAAGCGAACATAGCTACCGACACTTAGCATCAATTTTATTATATGCATTCATCCATTTAATGATCTGTAGGAGTGATGGATGATTGAGGGGAAATAGCCGGAGCAGTTGTTAGGTCGCCCAATCTGGCGCACATATTAAAAATGGTTGCCCAATATGGTGCAAGAAAGAAACCCCCTCAGGATGGTGCATATTAAAAATGGCGCCCAACTTCGGAGCAAAACTGAGGACACCCAGCCTAATTACAAAATAACTCTTGGCGCGCATTTAAAAATGACGCCGCGATGTGAAGCAAAACTGAGGATACCTAGTCCGATGATAAGATAATTAATGGGCGTACAATTTAAAATTGATGTTCGTACGTGGTGTAAAAGGGAAAGATACCGCGGGAACGTTTAAAAAAAATGATGAGCTGTTAAAAAAAAATTAATCGTGAAACAAAACTGAGGATTCTTAAAGCAGCGGACATTAAGTTGTCATAACATTTAGATTGAGGATACTCAGGGGCAGTGACAAGATAATTGCAGGATACAGTAAATTGATGCCCAGCAATAAAGTAAGATGGAAGATGCCTTAGCCCAAATGTTGAATTGGCATTCACCGTTGGAACATGATTGAGGATACTCGATGCAGGAGTATTTTAGAAAATAATGAAGAAGGATGGCTGAGAAAGATAATAATCAGCAGTGAGGCGAAGGATAGATGATTATTTGAGATCGGATATTTTCAGAAGATACCAAGAAGGAAAGAAGAAGTTGAGAGATAGATAAACAATTCAGGGCTATGGAAGAAAGGCGGAAGAAGAGATGGATAAAAATTATTAAAATAGATTGCAATAATAATTTAAATAATTAATTGGTTAAGATAATTTATAATGTTTTCAATCATTATATTGTATTATGTCAAGATAAGAGTAGATAATAGGGTAGTAATGTAAAAAAAATGCTTATTTTCGATGTTTTAGATGACTGGGATGGTAGGACGGCTGATTAGCGGGGGAAGTCGGATAGTCGGTTTCCATATTGATTGAGCAATTGATATAGTTTTTAGTGAATTTAAGTCATAATTTAGAGAAATTGGAATTTTAAGAAGGTTGGATAATAGTAAATGTAAATATGACGAGTCTGAGCCAGCTTCGTTTACAATTTGAGGAGTATCAGAAGGAGCAGGGAGAGATATTGCAAGGACAGGATGAGGAGATAAATAGAATGATAGAGGATGCAGAAAAGGCAAAAAGAGAACAGGAACAGAAATTTAAGGAGAAGGATGAGCAGATAAACCAGATAACCGAAAAGTTAGACAAGACAAAAGACGAACAGAAGGGAATAATGGAAATGTTAAAAGAAATGATGGAGAAAATAGGAAACATGGAGAAAAACCAGATGGAGAAAATAGGAAACATGGAGGAAAACCAGATGGAGGGAAATGAGGAAAATGGAGAAAAACCAGGTGGAGAAAATGAGAGAAGAGTACCGACAGAAACAAGAAGAGTGTAATCAGATACAGGAAGAAAGTTATCGGAACCAGATGGAGGAAATGAGGAAAATGGAGAAGAGGCAAGAGGAGATGATTAGAGCAGGAATTGGCAAAATTGAAGAAGTGTCCCAGATGAAAACCGGGATAAGCGAACTTCGAACTGAAATGATGGAAAAGATGGAGGATAAAAACAAAGAGATCCATAATGAAATGAATAAAATTAGAGGAGAATTAGCCAAAAATAGAAATTATATCCAGGAATTGAAAGAGGATGAAATTAAGAAGCTAACGGAAAACATGGAGTCGATGAGGGTAGATTCCCAAGAAAAATGGAATCAGTATGAAGAGAAGTTAAGAGACATAAATGAGAACGTAATAACAGCAAATAAAACGCTGGGAGATAATTTTATATTAGCACGTGACCATATTGGAGATGAGATGAAAATTTTAAATGAAGAGGTGAAAAAGAACAAGAATGAAACGGAGAAAAGAATAATTAGAACGGAGCAGGGAATCGATGAGATGAAGAAAGAAATTCAGAATATTAGAGGTGAAATTCAAACGACAAAATTAGAAATGTCAAAACAGTTGAATGAACAGAGAATCGTAGATATAAATATAAATGACAGGGAAGGAACACCGACAATTTCGGGCGAAACCGATCAGAGCAGTAAGGACGTTATAGTTGGAAATATTGGAAATGGAAGCCCAGCCATTATAAATATTGTAAAAACGTACGATGACAGGCCCAAAAATTTTAGCAATACTGCGGCAATGTCACCAAAGAGGTTCTTGCGAGAAATGGAGGAATATTTTAAAGAGAATACCTGACGAAAATAAACTTAGGATAGTAGAAAAACACTTAGATGCAAATCCGAATTTGTGGTATCAGGCATTTAAGTATACTTTCCACGATTACGATGAGTTCAAAGTCGCATTTCTCAAACGATTCTGGAATCCTGAGATTCAACAAAACCTTAGATTGGAGTTGTATTCGAAAAGATATTCGTCAGTAGGACCAACGAGATTTAGTGACTACTTTTCGTATCAGTTTCATAGGTTCCAGGATCTAGATTCCGCACCCAGCGAATTCGAGGCGATAAAGACAATTCAAAATTAATTCCCTCCAGAAACTCAAATATTATTAGCTGCTGCAAATGTGACTTCCGCAATCGAAATGGAAAGCATTTTAAGGCAGTTGGATATGACGTCGAGTCATCCGGCAGCAAGAATCCATAGGAACACAAACAATCAAGAAGAAGTGAACGTAATAAATTGGGAAAACACTCAGAAGAAATCGGTATCCGAGAAAAGAGAAAATGATAGAAGCTCAAGGAAAAGAGAAATTAGTGATGATGAGGAGAGGACAGGTGATCGAAACCGATGCAGATGCTGGCAAAATGGGCATGATGGTGGAAGGCAGAATGAAGAGAGACGATTTTTGCCATATCATCGACAGCCTAGCCGATTTAGAAATGAAAGAGAAAGAGGAAGTTACAGACAGAGGCCAATGTATCATGGAGCACCGATGAACAGGTACAATAATAGGGAGAATAGGAACAGACAATATATACAGGAATTGAGAAAAAAAACTAGAGAAAAGAAAAGATGGGAAGAAGCGATCAGGGATCGAGACATCAATGGAGACATAGAGGGAGCCGAGAGTCTAGAGCTTCAGGAATATAAAAGAAAAGACAGAGAAGCTCAATCGTATCAAACAGACTCCCAGAGTAAAAAAAAAACAAACGCCAATTTCGATGTAGAGAATAAGAGATAATATTTTGGAAAAATTGGGTAAAAAAATTAAAAGTTGGTATGTACTACAAATTGAGGCTTGGGATATCGATCCGGATGATTTACTAGATGAGTCACAAGAAATTAACAAAGAAAATAAATCGTACTTACCCATTATTACCGCACGAATAAATGGCCTGAAAACACATTTTTTGATTGATTCAGGGGCGAGTATAAGTGTTATATCAAAAGCGTTATTTGTTGAGGTAAATCAGGAAGGAAAATTGCCAATTATACCAGTTGCACAAATGAAAATAAGAGGGATTATACCAGATAAATCTGTTGAATGTAAAATACAAACTTATTTAAATGTCAGGATTGGTAGATTTATATTTGAGCACCCATTCATAATTATGAACAAAATTAAGTACAATGTGATTCTTGGGGTGGATTTTATAATAACAACGGAAATGATAATAGACCTGAAAAATCAGGAAGTAAGATTCCCAATCGTTAAGGAAAATGGAAAGATAACCAAGGAAAGGATAAAGTTTGAGAGAAAAGCAGAAAACACGGAGCATATGAAATTTGAAGCTATTGAAACTCAAAAGTTAATGGAAGAGGAAATACCGTTCAATGAGACTGAGGAAATGGAAGAAATTATACATAGCTTGGAGAAGATCTTGATAAAAGATGAAGAAAAAGAAGAGTCAGACATTTGGAGAAAGATCGCAGAAACGAAATTGGGTCCTAAAGAGAAACAAATTATATTCGATTATAGAGAAGTATTCAGGAATATTTAAGGATAAACCGGGAAAGATTCCGAATTTTAAATATAAAATCATCGTAAATGACTGGACACCAAACAAAGGAAGGTTATATGACATACCTGAAAAATATATCCAGGAAGTGAGAAAGATCATCTAAGAGATGGTAGCTGATGGTATAATCATAAAGACTACTACACCTTATTTGAATCCATTAGTCATTGTAAAGAAAAGTAACGGAAAACTAAGAATTTGCCTTGATTGTAGAAAGCTGAATGAAAAATTAATACCAGAATATAACCAGGTTCCAAAAATTAAGGAGATAATAAAGAAATTTAAGGGCAAGAAGTATTTTTCAAGTTTAGACTTTACATCTTCGTTTTATCATATACTTTTAGAAGAAAAATCTAGACTTCTAACTGGATTTATGTTTGACAACCAAACATATGCTTATTGTAGGTTGCCCTTTGGATTAAAGAACAGTTGTGCCATAATAATAAGGGCATTAGATAGGAACCTGCTACCTGACGTGAAAGAGTATGTGACATGTTATGTGGATGACATGGTTTTTGCAACAGAAACATTTGACGAACATTGTAGTAAGCTGAAGCAATTATTAGATAATTTGGAAACTACAGGATTCAAAATTAACCTGGCCAAATAAAAATTTTGTCAAAATGAATTATTATTTGTCGGACATGTGATTGACGGAAATGGGGTGAAACCTAATCCAGTTAAAATTCAAGCAATTTGCGAATTTCCTAGGCCAACGCGCATAAAGCAAGTTAGACAATTTTTGGGGATGACCCAGTTCTTTGCAAATCACTGTAGAGGGTATACAGAAATCGCAGCGCCATTGCAGGATTTATTAAAATTAAACAACAAATGGAAATGGAATACTCAAACAGAAGAAGCTTTCCTGGCAATGAAAAGATTAATGGCAAATAGTATCAAGTTAGGATATCCGGATTATACTAGAGAATTTATCATACAAACGGATGCATCAAATGTCGGTATAGGTGCATATTTATACCAAGAGGCACCAGAAAATGATGAGGATCGAGTATACTTGGCATTTGCAAGCCGCAAGTTACGCAGCCATGAAGTAAATTATACAACAACTGAGCAGGAGCTACTAGCAATTATTTATGCTCTGCAACAGTGGAAAAAGATTGTATATGGATTCCCAGTTACCATACCAATATAAATGGTCCGTTATTGGACATTATAAATTTTCCAGCTAACTCATTCCTGTATGCCAGCGTTTCGCCCCTGTGTGCTAGGCTGGGCTCGTCAGTTGGGACTTAGCACACCACCCAAGACGCAAGGCTAGTGCATACCATGGAGGCCACTGCATAGGCTATTTGAAGCCACCAGCAGTGCCAATGCACTATGAGAGCCATGTCTCATTTCCAAAAATAGATGCCTGCCTGGCCATCAAATGATATAGATGTTGATTCCCATAGGGAACCTAAAATATTTGTCCTGAATGAGTAAATTTATAATACCAATATAATGGTCCGTTATTGGACATTATAAATTTTCCAGCTAACTCATTCTTGGTTGCCTGCGTTTCGCCCTCATGTGCTAAGTTAGGCTCGTCAGTTGGGACTTAGCACACCACCCAAGACGCAAGGCTAGTGCATACCGTGGAGGCCACTGCATAGGCTAGTTGAAGCCACCAGCAGTGCCAATGCACTATGAGAGCCATGTCTCATTTCCAAAAATAGATGCCTACCTGTCATCAAATGATATAGATGCTGGTGGCTTCAAATAGCCTATGCAGTGGCCTCCACGGTATGCACTAGGCTTGCGTCTTGGGTGGTGTGCTAAGTCCCAACTGACGAGCCTAACTTAGCACATGAGGGCGAAACGCAGGCAACCAAGAATGAGTTAGCTGGAAAATTTATAATGTCCAATAACGGACCATTATATTGGTATTATAAATTCACTCATTCAGGACAAATATTTTAGGTTCCCTATGGGAATCAACATCTATATCATTTGATGGCCAGGCAGGCATCTATTTTTGGAAATGAGACATGGCTCTCATAGTTCATTGGCACTGCTGGTGGCTTCAAATAGCCTATGCAGTGGCCTCCACGGTATGCACTAGCCTTGCGTCTTGGGTGGTGTGCTAAGTCCCAACTGACGAGCCCAGCCTAGCACACGGGGGCGAAACGCTGGCAAACAGGAATGAGTTAGCTGGAAAATTTATAATGTCCAATAACGGACCATTATATTGGTATTATAAATTGACTCATTCAGGACAAATATTTTAGGTTCCCTATGGGAATCAACATCTATATCACTGGGGTATTTCCGTGCCTCCGACTTCACGGTATCTTTCAGGTGGCAGCCCACCGTATCCGAATGCTGCCTTCTCTGAACTCTTGGTTCAGCCGGTGGAGTATTCCTTAAAAGACCTTCCATGGTTACTGTCAAGGTGTCACCTGTGTGGGACTAGGTCCCGAATTACATGTCTGGATGTGATCCAGTGAGGTGATAATTAGGCCGCTCCTCTGGAGTACAGACGCCTTGTGCAGCCGCCCCTAACCTGGAGAACAGACGCTGTATAATGGATTCCAGTGGCATTTCCGCCCGAAGCCGTTGGCCCCCTTAGGGAGTCAGGTTATTTCCCGCCGCCCAACACTCGGCATTGGCAGTTTTACAGCTGGGTGCCAGACCAGCAAACCCTCCTCCTTTCTCATTCCGGACTTGGGACCGGACAATGGTGGAGTTGACTAACATTTTGTAAATAAAATTAATTCACAATCACGGAAAAAGCCGAAACAAAACATAACTATGTTAGGATATTACTTACAATTATTCAAGGCTTTCATTATTCACTTTGTCCTGCTCCTTAGCTGAATGGTCAGCGTTGTACTCTTCGGTTCAGGGGCCCCCGGGTTCGATTCGCGGTCGGGTAAGAGATTTGAACCTTAAATCCTCAACATTCGTGCAACTCACACACAACACTACCTCCACTACAATAACATGGCAGATGACACCCATCCTTGTCGTAGGGTCTGCCTTACAAGGGCTATACCAGGCTAGAAATAGCCACACGAAATTATTACCTATTATTATTATTATTATTCTTCACATTTTGATATCTGGAAGGATATTTTTTCAAGTCTGAAAATTATCGCTGTCCATGTTGGCCAAATGGTATTGAACGAATGTGTGAGTATCTTTGGTCCTGGTGTAAGCTATCCCATTAATGTTTAAGTGCCGTAAAATTCCCTGCCCATGCCTTTTTCGATTGCACTGTTTCTAAGTTTATTTAAAAGTTTCAACCGGCGGCTCGTGCCCTTGAAAAAATATGCTGTAACTGGTTTCACAACATTTAACAGATTCGCATAATGACGTTATTCGGCCAATGATTTGCTGCCTCTATGAGTGCTGCTCTTTCTCAACCATCGCACCAAAATCTCACTTGCGCCGAATACTACGAGGGAAGCATTTGGTTTGGATCAGACAGATTTCGATGAAACTTCCATGAATTGTCAATCTACCTGTCTTAAATTTATTGCTGATATTCACTTTGTCATAAAATCAACGACATTGTTATAATTAATTGCTGAAGAACAGCTGGGTGGTTTGCAGCTGTATTGACCTCGCTTATGCACTGTAGAAATGCATTAAACAGTGTGCTTTAGAGTGAAAATTAGATTTTGACAACATGAACAGAATGTCTTGCTCGTCAAACTCATTTTACTAACATGCACAGTATATGAATATTTCAAAATATTAGGCTTTTAATACTTCTCTGTCGTTTACAATTGAAGCCGAAATATGTAATATGAAATCCTCGTCATTTGTATATAAACTTGCGTGCTATAAATAGCCTTAAACTTTCGGATTCTTGTTGAGAGTCATTCATTTTGTCACACTGTGGGTAACCCATATAACGTCAATCATGCAGCGATGTTCCGATGTCTTAATTGATAATCCTACCGTGTTTCATTGAAATCGCTGGCATCTACACACCACGTTCCATTTAAAACTGGAGCAAAAATTTACTTTCAATAAATACCGGTACGAAAATATTATTTCACAGCAGATCGGTTATCATTACCACCATTGAGTTCCGGATGTCTTAGCTCATCATATTACTAAGTTTCATTGCAATTTGTCCGGTCCAAATTAAACAACTCCCTTGTTATATTCGTTTATGAATATGGATAGCATTTTGTATTATTTCTATGTATTGAAAGTTTGAAATTTAGACAGTTTAATCAACAGTATATAGGTCTTGGTTGTATATTATATACCGGGTGATTTAGCCGTGCGGTTAGGGGCGCGCGGCTGTGAGCTTACATCCGGGAGGTAGTGGGTTCAAGCCCCACTGTCGGCAACCCTGAATATCGTTTTCCGTGGTTTCCCATTTTCACACCTGGCAAATGCTAGGACTGTACCTTAATTAAGGCCATGGTCGCTTCCATCCCACTCCTAAGCCTATCCCATCGTCGCCAAAAGACCTATCTGTGTCGGTGCGACGTAAAACAAATTGTAGAAAAAGTACATTATATGCAGAAACAACCCCTAGCTATGCACAGGTATGATCAGTAAACTCTTCATATTCGTGAAGAATGAAGTACGAAGCGTGTTTAAAAAGTGTTTGGATGACTTTCAATGATCGCAGAAAATTATGCACTTGAATGTGGATCCTAAATGTGATGATAAATACAATGCAACTTCTTACACAATATTGTGAAGGAAAGTTATAAGAAACCTTAAATCGGTCGTTCCCAAGCTGGGGTGCAAGTATACCAAGTGTACGAGCCACTATGTTTATGTAAGCCTAGAAAGAATTGAAATAAGAACTAGTGATTATTGAATATTGATTAACACGAAAGGTATAGTACGCAAAATAGGCTCCCAAGTGAAACAGAACTGAAGAAGAAAAGGCTGTCAAGAACTATTCTAAATGAAAAAAAAATCGGTTGGTGTTCCATTTCGGTTGTACTTTTTTCTCCCTTTCATGTAAAAGATTTTCCATTTGCAGTTGCAAAACCTGTTTTTGCACTGAAATTAGTTCTTCTATTTAATCAAGAACACACTGTCGCTTTTCAATCTTTTTCGCTTGTAAATCTAACACTTTCATCTGTTCCAACAGAACCACTCTTCGTAGCTCTCCGATTGTTAATTCACTCATCAGTTGACAGATACCAGAGCCAGTGTGCGAGACTCATCTCAAGCAGAAGGAGACAAGTCTCGTTAGCGAGAAACAAACTTTATTCATATATATGACGAGTTCTGTCTCGCAAGTGACTTCCGTCTCAATCCTCCTTCGAGACTTGTCTCCGAGTTACATCTCATTTTTATTCATATCACCCATGGAAACATCCTGACTACACTTAGGGAGAATGGCAACGGGATCACATCTGCATGGACATATACCACCACAAAGAGATCTATAATGTCAAAGTCCTCCGAGGAATATACACAGGTTCAGATCACTACTAGTTAAAATAAAAATTAAACTCACTCCCCAGAAGAGACAACAAAAGCAAGTCAATAAAACTAAAAGAAAAGTAGATCCTGCCCAGCTAATCAACAATGAAAATTACCAAAAAGCAACTGAAAAAATAAAAATCGCAGATAAACGTGAAGACTTATTATGCAACCTTAAAAAAACTGTAGAAGACCTGGCTCCAATTAAACCACGTAAAAGGCACCAATGGTGGACCAGCGAATGTGATGAAACAGTGGAGATAAGCCATCAGGCATGGCTATTACATCAATCCCAAAAATCAGAAATATCCTATCAAAATCTAGTAAAAGGGAGAGAAGAAACAACTCAAGTCTTGAGAAGAATAAAAGGACAGCATCATAAGGACACACTGCAGTTAATTGAAGAAGAATTCAGTAAAACTCAATCAAGGGACTACCTTCAGAAAGCAGCTCCGAAAATGTGAACCCCCAGCACAACTGATGAAGGATGAGAATAGTAAGCTGGCTCATAACAATAAAGACAATGTAGAAATTCTGGCTAAATATTTCAGCAAGCTTCGAAATTGTGAGGAACCTACAGAACTCCTTCATTTGGATACCAACATCCCAATAAAAACACCACCAGAGAACATCTATCCCCCCCACAATAAAGGAAGTCTACCAAGCACTGATTAAATTAAAAAACTACAAAGCACCAGGAGAAGATCAGACCTTTGTAGAAATCTGGAAATATGCAGGAAGATCAGCAAAAGTTGCCCTCCATCAACAACTTGTCTCTATATTGATTAAAGAAAAACTACCAGAACATGGACAACAGTCCTCATTCACCAACTGCACAAAAAAAGGAGACAAAACCGACCCTAATAACTACTGGGGAATCTCGCTCCTAGACATAACATACAAAATCTTTTCAATAATCATCCTTAATAGGATAAGTTAACAACTTGAGAAAGAACTAGGAGAATATCAAGGAGGTTTCAGATCCTGGAGGAGCTGTCCTGATCAGATAATGGTCTGGACTATAACAGGAGAAGAAACAGAGATATGGTGATGACATTTGTAGATTTCGAGAAAGCTTACAATTGCATCCATAGAGAATCCCTGTTTAAAATTTTAATTGGACTACACCCCAAATTAATGAACATGATAAAATTGACTCTCACTAACACCAAATCAAAAGTGAAGTTTAGGGGTGAAATATCAGTCAATTGAAATTAAAACTGGACTATGGCAGGGAAATGGGCTCTCATCACTATTATTTAATTGTGCTTTAGAAATGGTAATGAGGGAATGGTTTATGAAATGTCCCCCAAATGTAAAGATTGGCCGGAAAATCAACACAAATTGCCTGGGTTTCGCCGATGATTTAGCATTACTAGCAGTTGACATAAAAGAAGCAAAAACCCAGATATCAGAACTTCAAAACATTGCAAATAAAATTGGCCTCAAAATATTGTTTGAAAAAACAGAAATTATGCCCCAAAAACCAACACAGCTAAAAGAAGTTACCATAAATGGTAATAAAATCAAAATAGTAACTCAATTTAAATATCTTGGAGAAGTAATGACACACAAGCTAAATGAAAATCTCAATCCAAACAAGAACAGATAGTTTAGCTAAAGCACAAAAATTAATTTGGGACATCTAAAAATAGAAATGTCTTCTATCAATAAATGCAAAAATAAAACACTACAACACAGTAATAAAACCAGAAGCTACATATGCAGCAGAAACACTTTTTCACCTGAATAAACAATCAAAGACTGACAGACTGCAGAAAATTGAAAGAAGGATTGGAAGAACCTGCATCAACAAAAAACACCAGAAAGATGTACAGTGGCAGATAATACCTATCAAAGTTGTTTACAAAGAGCTAGAACCCATTACAGATACTATGCGTAAGGGGAGACTGGGATTCTTTGGACATATCCTGAGGATGCAGGTTTCGAGACTTCTGAAATAACTAATACAACACAATCTCATCTCAAAAAATACCACAACAGGATGTAAATGGATCAGAGAAGTAAGAGAGGATCTGAAGGAAATAGGCCTTACAACAGAAGACACCACAAATAAGGTAAAATTGAGTACAAAACTCAAGAATACAAATCTCCGCTTTACCCTTACGTAAAACAAACTAACAACACGCGCATTTTCAACTGAGGAAAGGGCACGAAGATTGGAGCGTCTGAAGAAGTACTGGGAGGACCGCAAAGCCTGAACAATCCCTTCAAAGAGCCCTGAACGATGGACTGATGAAAGTGATCCTATGTGGTCATAAAACAAGAAGAAGAAAGAAAGAAAATATTTTCTTCTATGTTGCAATTGTATATGTCTATTACTTTTCTTATTTTACTTGGCACTTGGCAACATATACTGTATTTAATTTTACACTTCTTATGGCTGACACGTGATGACCTAGAATTATCATAAAAACCAGACAGATAATAAGTTATAATACCAATATAAATGGTCCGTTATTGGACATTATAAATTTTCCTGCTAACTCATTCTTGGTTGCCAGCGTTTCGCCCTCATGTGCTAGGGTGGGCTCATCAGCTGGTACCTAGCACACCTACCAATACACTGGCTAGTGCATACCGTGCATGTTATGCTAAGTTCCACTTCTTCCCTAAACAGCAAAATCTTGCATCTACTAACCTGATCTTAATTTACTGGGATATTTCAATCATATCATAAACTCTAAAATGAAAATTTCTGACTTCTAAGTCTACCAATTCTTATTTGATTACAGCTTTTATTTTAAAACCGTGCTCCCAACGTCAGTGTAATATAACACTCTGTTGCCTGTATACAGCTCTTTAAATTCAATGAACAGCTTGACTACGACTATCGCACAACATTAAATTATTTCAACACTTTTTCTCAATATATTATAATATTAGACACACATGAGATGTTCGATATAGGTGTCACCTAACATGTTAATCTTTATTGCATGGATATGCCCACAATATAAGTTGGACCAGGCTTAGCATTCACTATTCTCGGTTAGATATGTCCTCATATATTTCTATGTTCCCTCTATGAAATTCCTTAGTACTTCAATGTAGTCTGTACATGACCCAATCTTAAGCTACTTACATCTCGTATCCCAAACTATTTCCTCAGTGCATTGCTAATGCTAATTCTCTTCGACGATTATACACTTCATTTAGTACAACTCGCGGCTTACATATTTCAATTTTAACCCTCTCTGTATATATTCATTTCTTCTTAAATGTCTCAACCTCTTCTCATAAATACATCTCCCTCGACGAGGCATATATAACTATAGGTATTTAAATTACACTGGGTCATATATTATTCCATTCTGAGGACATCTAACTCCCGAGTTTACCAACACATTGCTCCTTGTTTTTCATTGACAGCGAAGACACATATCTGCCTGCATATCCATACTTACCCGTACATATGCTATTCATGCTAAACATAGGTTGCCTTATACATTATAACATCTAGTTCTCAAACATTGCTGTTCTCTGACATAGTAAACTTTACCTGTTCAATATTATCAAGGTGACATGTGCATATCTACAGCATTGTATGCATTCTATAGACATTGAAAAACTGCTCCATTCTTATTAATAGACCCTGATGGGTATAGTGCGCATTCCTATCCCTGAAATATCACTATAAAATTTGTCAAAAATGGAACATAATAATTGTTTTTACACATATCAGGTGAAAAATCTGCGGCAAATTAAGAAATATTTGTTTTTTGGAGAATATTATGTATACGTACTTAACCACTTTACAAGTATATTTGGTGTTACGCTCACAGTGACACACGTATGTCTTTTGTCTTACACTTTCAACAATTTCGTGTGTGATGTCTGTGTTCACTGAAGTTCTTTGCTTTCGTTTCATTGCTTCAGTTGTCAATGACATTTCCTGAATTGTATCGCGATATGCAATATTTAATAGGCGACAAAATGGTATGGCCAATGTACATAAGAAGAATTCTGTGGACTAGTGAACAAAAATAAAAATATTTATTGGTCCAGGGATCATGCTATTTTTCTGTTTACCTCCATTTTGCTGTTTGAACTGGCTGCTCTAGTCTTATGGACAAAGATAATGAGAATCTACAGACATAGCACTCCCATTCCACGGTGCTCGCCCTGGACCTGAAGAAAGTAACAAAAGACGGCACCAGCAGCAGAGCACGACATAAACCAGTCCTGTCTACAAGCCTTAAGTATGTTTTCATATTTCTCAAATAACGACGGTATTTCTTCATTTGCCGCAGATTTTTCACTTGATATGTGTAAAAGCAATAATTATGTTCCATTTGTGACAAATTTTATAGTGATATTTCAGGGATACGAATGCGCATCTTACCCGACTCTGATTTAGGTTAATATGCGAGAGCTTAATTTCAATTTACTTCACATTGAAATATATCCACACTACAACTACATACTCTCCATTGTAGGTTAGAGATATTTTAAAAATAATTTTATTTCAAGTAAGAATTGTAATTTATGGGAACTTAGCTCAATCATTCTCCGGTTTGGGGCGACTGCTGCCA
The DNA here is from genome assembly GCF_040414725.1 of Anabrus simplex. Taxonomy (NCBI): domain Eukaryota; kingdom Metazoa; phylum Arthropoda; class Insecta; order Orthoptera; family Tettigoniidae; genus Anabrus; species Anabrus simplex. The sequence continues at coordinate 349,987,943 of NC_090265.1, read as the reverse complement.
TCCATCCTTGGCCTGTTACTCTCTCGGCTGCTCGGAAAACCAACGACCCGCTGCCTTCTCATTTCTTTTCAGGTGGGACGATACTGTGGTGTCGAACACATCTCTAGGGCCGCCCACTGCACATTTAACTGGAATTCATGCCAATCTTCTTGCTTGAACTCATGTTAAGAAAGAAATATACAGATGAAATATGGGAGTTTATATCAATATCCTTATATAACAGATAATATATATTGCTTTTCTGACTCTGCTGTGAATTGTATCATGAGAATCTTGGTATTGCTCCCAATTTGTATTTTATTTCCAAGATGATCAGGTTTTAACAATCTGCTTGTTTTTCCTTGATAATTTCTACTTTCTCTTCTTTCTTCTTGAATATATCTTGGATTCAGCTTGGCAATCTCGATATTTCGCCGACTACTGCTATCTCGGCTATCATATAGCAACTTGGTCTGGTTGTCAATCTCTTCTCTTTCTTTCTGAAGTGCTTTTCCTTTTCTTCCCTTTAAATATTACTTATTATCTATCGTTATGTATGTATGTTCAGTCTGTCAGCGATGCCGCTGGTGGGATCCTCAACAGCTCTGCCATCAGCTGTCATAGATGGCCTAGGCATCACTGAAGAGGCGTACTAGGGAAATGAGGAGTGAGGTAGTTTCCCGTTGCTTTCTTCACTGAGCCAGACTTGCTATTACATATCAGTCTGCCAAGCCTACTGAAATGCATACACCAACCGACCCTATGAGCAACATTTTCCCACCATTCATAGCAGGGACTGGCTGCATAAGGATTGGCATTACTAGCATTGCTCATACCTCAGTCACTTTCATATTGTCAAAGCCAAGGATAAGACAGAGACAGATCTATGAAAGTAACAAAATTGCTCTAGCCTATACCAGAAGACATAGTGCACTGTAAACACTAGGTCCTGTCGGCAAAAGGCACATCTATCATTAGATATGATTCAGTTCGCTTTTCTTTGTCTTTTTCTCCCCTGCCACATTGATCACGCTCTTCTTCTCGAAGTTAGGCCCGTATTAACTTCTAAATCATACTCTTGTTCGCCTTCGCTCTGCCTAAATGCATTTCGCGCAACTTCATTCATACCATTAGGCGACTTTTTTTTTTTACATGACGTAAAATTCAATGGCACACTGCGCAACTGGGTGCAACAGCAGATCGGGAATTTCACATCCTGCAAACGTATGGGCAGAAAAAGAAGTTTACCCATCCCCTAAATTATTTCATTCTCTTGCTAAGATACCTGGTCATGCCAAAGTGTGTGTTTGTGTTTACAAATTAAAAATATGGCAGCTTCTGGGAGAAGCAAACAAACAACATTCAAATGTAAGCAGTGCGATCTACCACTTTGCTGGACGGGGTGCTTTTTGGAATACCATCAGGAGTGAAATGTGGATATTCAAAATTAGGGAAAGTACACATTTATATGCACTATTCATTTAGGAATGAAATGCAAAAGAAATTAAATTTATGCCTTTGACTTCTAGTTATTTTCTTTTAAAGGGTGGTATTTATGCTGCTGTGCCTAATGAGATTTAAAGGACTCTGTCAGAAGACATGGTAATTACGACCGGGCAACCGCTTTTAAAAGGGGAACCGCAAAGGGTTAATATCGCCACTTTCACCAGCACTCGATATGCATTTTCTCACTTCCGCACAATTTTTATGTATCATAGGCGAATGAAGATCCTAACTAGTGAACCACCAACAGTAGAATGAATGGTTGCTGATCTGCTGGTCTCTATATACACTCAGTTTTTTTTTTTTGCGCAAGGAGGGACGAAGTTTATTGCGTAACATTTGCCAACTTTGTTGTCCTCTGGGTCTCATTTCTGTTATTAGTATCCATAATGATGAGAAAAATTCAAGGATTACAGTTTTCTGATTTCATAATTTTGATTTGCCTCTAAAAGGTCAAAAATGCTTAAGTGTGGGTCGGATAAATAATTCTCTCCAACTATGACGACATACGCGTGTAGCTTACGATCGGTCAGAATCTTCTCACGCCTAACACAATCTTTCCATCTTTGGCCAGAAGAAAATTGAGAACATGATAAGTCCTCCCAATTTACAGAGTGCCAATCCAAGTTTTAATTTACATCTGGATAATCATCGTATTTTGAAAAGGCTGTACAAAAAATTCCAACTAACGTGAGAGGACAGAAAGAATTGGATGATGCAGTGGAACTATTAGCAGAGGCCATTATAGACTCATACCATGAAAACTGTCTTCTCAAAGAAAAGAAAAACACCAAAAAAGTAAAGTGGTGGAACAACAAACTAGCCAAAATGAAAAAAAAGAGGTTAGGATGTTGTATAGAATATCATCTAGAAATGGTATGTAGATGTATATCATAGGAAACTCACTGAGTATAACCTAGAGATACAGAAAGCAAAAAAAAAAATCTTGGTGACTGTTCTATGAGAAAGTGAAATCACACACTGAAACAGCAGGCTCCAGAAGGTTCTGAATGCAACCCATATAAATCAAGTAGGGACACTGGAGAAACCAGATGGGTCATTTACTCAGGCGGGGAGGGACATGCTGGAGATACTAATGGCATGTCTTTTTCCTGAGGCTGAGGAGATGACAGAAGATGAAACAGTTTGAACAGAGACCAGAGTTCAAAGAGCAGACTGGATCTGTGCCAACAGAATAATAAAACATAACCATGTAAAATGGGCAATCACACATTTCATCCTATAAAGGCCAGATGAGATACTTCCGATACTCTGACAGGAAGGATGGGAGATACTAGTCATTGCCCTGATGGACCTTTTCAGAGCTAGTCCAGCTTTAGGGTACGTGCCAAAATCATGGTCTGAAGCTAAAGCAGTATTCATACGTAAGCCTGGAAGGGCAAATTATGCCCAAGTAAAGCATACAGACCATTATGTTTAACCTCCTTCATGCTGAAAGCAATGGAGAAAATTCTGGATAAATATATCAGAAGAATGGTGCAACTGAACTCAACGTTACATGAAAATCAGTTTGCATATAGACCTGGCAGATCCACTGAAGTAGCACTCCACCAGTTGGTTTGTAAACTAGGGGAAAGCCTAGAATATAAAGAAATTGCACTGGCGGCATTTCTAGATATAGAAGGAGTCTTCAGCAATTCTGTTAGACAGAAGGCAGATAAAAGCAACCCTGTTTGAAGAAACACTGACGGTTAGGGTCACCGGAGGCTGTGCTTAGGGAGGAGTTCTTTCTCCTCTGCTGTGGAACCTCGTGGTGAACAAAATCATAGCTGTGCTCAACGAACAAGGTTTTTATACACAAGGATACGCAGATGACCTAGTAATTGTGGTATGAAGTAAGGTGATGAGGGTTATCCAGGACCTCATGCAAAGATCACTTAACCTTGTGGAGAACTGGTGTCGGGAAGAACAACTATCAGTCAACTTGAACAAGATAACTCTGGTCCCTTTTACAGGGAGGAGGAAATTTGAGGAAAAGAGATCACTGAAGCTCTTTGGGCAGAACAGGCACTGCAGCTAGGTGTAGTGTTAGATAAAAATCTAACCTGGAATCCACATATAGAAAGGAACAACCCGGGCCAAGAACTTGCTGTATGCATGTAAAAGAGCCGCTAGGAATACATGGGGCCTACGACCATCAATGGTAATGTGGATATATACAGGGTCTTTTCTTTAGCATGCTCGGCAGCACCAGTCAGAGCACAGCACGGCTGGCGCAATGACATTCGGTCGCTAGCCGGTATAATGCGCGCTTTTCCTCCCCACTACTCACGGCAATTCACACTTATAGAAATCCATTTCTAGTGAAACTGTTAGTCTAAAACCTACCTGGCATTATATTTGATGTTCAAAATGTTGTCCCTCAGCTGTCAAACACGCCTGACCTTTCGTAAATAGGTTTGCAGACACTCGACAAATCTCAGCTCATGTGATTTTCGAAATAACTTGTGTAATGTTCTCTTGTTCTTCTCTTGTGTGAGGATTGTTCACATACACTTTTCCCTTCAGCATCCCCCACTGGTAGTAATCACAGTGATTTAAATCAGGAGATCTAGGGGGATAATTAACTACACGATCTTCGAAATCTTCCCGTATTACCTCCATAGACCAAACTCCATAGATCGATTAGCAGTGTGTGCCATCGCATTATCTTGCATAAAGTAACCATTACTCCTTTCTTCTTCCGTCAGCTCTTGAAATAATGGTCTGAGAATGAGGTCTATATATCGATCAGCATTTATTGTTTTGCGGAAAAATATAGGCCCTATAATTCTGCGAACACTTATTGCGCACCTAACTCCTATTTTTACATCATGAATTGGACGGACATGCAGCTGGTGGGGATTTTCTGCACACCAGTAGCGATTGTTGTGACTATTTACATAGCCACTTAAGTGTAGCCATGCTTCATCAGTATAAAATAAAAGTTCTGGGTTAACATACCCATCGTGAACTGACTGAAGCAACCAGTTACAATACCGAACCCTAGCGAAATTGTCAGGTCCTCTTAGATATTGGGCAGGGGTGGGTTTGTACGGTTTTGCTTTTAACAGTTTTGTTGCTTTGTGGGCAGAAGATAATGACACATTAGCTTGTACGGCGAGACGCGACAGGGATTATGTTGGAGTTCTTTCCAAGAGAGCTCCTTTTTCAAGCTTTCCTCTGTTAAAAAGGTTCGTCTCCTGCGTGATTTCTTGTTAAGAATGGACCCGGTGGTGCGGAACTTCTTTACTAATCTACGTACCGTACTCCTATGGGGAGGGAGGATTCCAGGAAATTTGCGAATGAATCGAAAGCGGCATTCTGTAGAAGAATGCTTCGGATAGCACAACACAATGAATACATGCTGTTCTACTTTATACATCACTCGTTAAACACACGATTAGTATTCCTACAGAAACTACGCTATTTTAAAGCAAACACATTGAACACGCTACCGATGCCGCAGATGAACTGAACTATTGCTGTGTGTGAAGCAATGGTTATCGCTACCATACTGCATTAGATCATCTTAGCCGGTACATACATACATACATACATACATACATACATACATACATACATACATATCCCACGTCGTTCCATCTTAAGCGATGGGTCGGCGAATGAGGCTTCTCCACAAGTTGCGGTCTCTGAACTTCTCTCCTTCTTCGATGCTTTCCAAAGTATGTCCTCGCTGTTGAATGTCAATCTTCACCATGTCCTTGTACCTGAGTCTTGATCGCCCTCTTGGTCTTTTGTCTTCAAGTTTTAGATCATACATTTTTTTTCGGTATCTCTTATCTCCCATGCGTTGCATATGTCCATACCATCTCAGTCGCTGGGCTGTTATTCTGTTCTGCAGTTTTACAACTTGAGCCTGCTTGCGGATTTCCTCATTACGGACTCTGTCTCTCCGTGTTTTACCAATCATGCTACGGACAAATCGCATTTCTGCTGTCTGGATTCTACTAACATCTTTATTTCTCATGGTCCATGTTTCGCAACCATAGGTCAGGATTGGTACGTAATAGGTTTCATATATGACTCTTACATTTTGTTGGTATTTTCTTGTTCCATATTATGTCTAACTATTTTGTAAAAGTTGCTATCTGCCTGAATTCTGTGGGAAATTTGCCTTGTCTATGGAACCAGTATCAGAGATAACACTTCCAAGATATTTGAATTGATGGTTCATCTGTAGCTGTTTCCCCTCCATTTCAATGTGTCCCATTGGTTGTCCGTATCTCTTCATGACTAAAACCTCACTTTTCTCTTGGCTGAAGATGAGTCCATATTCTTTAGCAGCTTCTGTCCAGGAGTTTATTTGTCCTTGAAGGTCTTCTTTAGAGTCTCCCCACAAGCATATATCGTCCGCGAACAAGATAACTTTAATTTTCTTACCTCCAATGGTTTGGTGAACTTTTCTCTGAATCTCATTCATCACAGTGATGAAAAGAAGAGGAGACAAAACACCACCCTGTCTTAACCCAGATTTTATATCAAAGGTTTCATTCATTCCTACAGGTGTTTTGACTTTACTTCAGGTATCTTCATACAAATTCTTAATCCTGTGTATCATGTCATCCTGTATTCCAATTTTCTTCAGTGTTTCCCCACACCTTCTCTCTGTTCAAAGCATCAAATGCTTTCTTGATATCCAAAAAGGCTAACCACAAATCTCGGTTATGATCGTAGTATTTTTCCATTAATTGACGGACTGTAAAGATTAAATCAGTTGTTGATCTCCCCTTCCTGAATCCGTACTGTTCTTCGAAGAGGTTCTCTTCAATAAGGGGTCTGATTTTATACTCTATAATTCTTTCATAAAGTTTACCAACTTGAGATGTTAAAGTGATGCCTCTATAGTTGAAACATTTCTTTCTATCTCCTTTCTTGAATTATGATGCCTGTTTTCCAATTGACTTGTATGTCCCCTTCTTTGCAGATCTTACGAAAGAATCTGTAGATCTAATGTTTTCCAGAAATGCCATAGCCTTGATCATTTCTCCATTAATTTTATCAGCACCTGCTGATTTTCCAGTTTTTATGTATTTCGAGGCATATTCTACATCACTCCATGTTAAGTATAGCCCGTTGTCAGAGGCAGACTTGCATGAGATAGCACCGGTACTGTCTTTTTGTGTAGGTTGCATGCAATTCACATTTAGCAATTCATCAAAATAAGTCCTCCAAGTCTCTTTGATCTTCTCATCTTCAGTGATCAGATTTTTGTTATCTCTTAGGTATTTGGAGTGTTCTTTATCTCTTTTTCTATTTTTCATCATCCCATATAACATTTTCTTATTACCATTAACATCCTCTTTCAATTCATCACTCCACTTGTTCAACCACTTCTCTCGGTCTTCTGTTACAACTTTGCTTGTTTTTTAGCAACCCTGTATAGTTCCTTATTATGGTCAGTCTGGTCCTTGAAATATTTTCTGAACATGTTGTTCTTGTTCAGGACAGCGATTCTTGTTCTGTCATTCCACCGGTCATGAAGCAATATATCACTCGGCAGATGAGTCACCTGGCCGTGCTATCGCCTTCCGTGCGTGTTCTCCTGACACATTAGACCGTTGATGGCCTATGCTGCAATCATCTGGTGGCAGAAAGTAAGCCAAGGAAAAGTCAGTAGTAGATTAGATAGCCTACAGAGAATGGCATGCATAGCCATAACTGGGGCTATGAGAACTACGCCGACAGAAGCCTTGAATACTTTACTAGACCTCCCATCACTATGCAATTTCATAAAAGGACAGGCTAGAATGAGTTCATATAGATTGGCACAATCAGAGTGCTGAAATGCACAAAGACCCAATCTGGCACACTGTAAAATTAAGAGTAATAACAGAGGAAGTTCTACATATGCCTTCTGATCATATGATACCAAAGTACAACTTTGAAAAGCCATTTGAGACCCAGATAATAAAAGAAGAAGACTGGGATATCAACAAATAGAATACTGAAAAAGAAGATATAGTGTGGGGGACTGATGGCTCAAAGACTGGGGATGGCACGGGAGGAGGGATCAACGGGGGAAGACCTGAGAGATCAATCCAGATGAGCCTGGGCAAACATACTACAGTCTTTCAAGTGGAAGTGATAGCTATCACAACATGTCTTAAAGAAAATCTAAAAATGAACTATGGGAATAAGAACATTTTTATGGACAGCTAAGCGGCCATCACGGCACTAGAAGCAGTCTGGATAATATCCAAAATTGTCTGGTATTGCCATTCACTTCTCCTGAAGCTCTCAAAGTACAACATTGTCAAAATAATATGGGTACCAGGGCATGCAGGTATAGAAGGAAATGAAAAGGCAGATACAGGGGCAGAAACACATTTTGTAGGCCCTGAAGCTGTATGCGGGATTTCCTGTGGACAAGCCCGACACTACATAGGAAAATGTTGGGTACAAAAGAAACAAATGGAGAACTGGAAAAATACTCCAGGATGCAGGCTTGCAAAGAAACTGATAAAAAGACCAAACAAGAAGCATACTAAAGAATTGTTGAAACTCAGCAGAGAAAATATAGGATGGGTAGTAGGACTGTTGACAGGACAGTGCCATCTGAAAAAACACGTACATAGAATTGGAGTAATAAGAGACGATATATGTAGGAATTGCAATGAAGCAGAGGAATCAGCTGAACACATACTTTTCGAATGTGAGGCGCTGGGTAAAATCAGACTCTCCACTCTAGGACTACCAGGTTTAAGATAGAGAAAAAATCCAAGAAGACCCAATAAGAACAACCTGCAGCTTTGTGAAGGGAGCAGGAATATCTAGGTGGGAATGAAGGAAAAATATGGTAGCAAAAGATCTTAAAGGTCGACGCTAATTAGGAACTAATATTTAAAGGCGCCCTGAAGAAAAGATCATCGTATTTTAGAAATTAGCCACGGCTATACTCGAATTCATCCAAAATTCTCCCCTATGATCTTATAAATCTGGATTAATTTCCTGCCCGAAGAGATTACAATCCAACCTCAAAACTCTTGTCTTGTGGATATGAAAAGTGAAGACGACACAGGGTGCTCTTCAAGTAATGATGCAAAAACCTGTAACAACATATCTCGATGCTATGTTGGCTAGTAAGTGTAGGGGTCCTTTTTGATGACTGTGAATGATGGGCTCAATATTATGCGTTGAGAAGGTAGTCTTCGAAAGTTGATTGTTGTGGGGCATAGTTCAAGGAACCAAACTGTGAGGTTGTATACCAACCCAATGAATCGACATGGTGAATAGCTCATTAAAGAGTTCTCTCCGAGTAACCACACTGAAGGCTTAGGATAGAGAAGAATGGCCGAGTATTGAGTACATCTGAGATGCTATCGAGAGTGATCTTCGCACCCTGGACCCTGCTTTGACCAATCTTCATGCATTATAGGAGGTTGTGCTGCTGTCATGGATCAATGTTGCTCCCTAACACCTGCCGATACCTTGTGGATTTCAGGTTGTGCCACATCACTGTCATCATCTGGGCAAAAGGGGGTGCTACAATGCTACTAGCAAGGTATCTCTAATTCAATTTCTCATCAATGCTCTTGGAACCTTCGTGGTTCAGGCAGCAGCACACTGGCTTTTCACCGCTGGGTTCTGTGGTTCAAATCCTGAGCACTCCATCTGAGATTCGTGCTGCAAAATGCAAAGCTGTGACAAGTTTTTGCGGTTTACCCTGTCGTCTTTCATTTAAGCAACACACTCCAGTATCATTTCATTTCATCTGAGTCATTAATCATTTCCCCAGAGGAGTGCGACAGGCTTTGGCAGCCGGAAAAATTCCTATTCTTGCTGCTATATGAGGGCCTCATTAATTCCATTCCTGACTTGGTCAAATGGCTGGAAACAGGCTTTGGATTTTCATGGATTTTCATCAGTGCTCATGTAAGAAAGCTAGCAGGAGTGAAATATATATACGTTTGGGGAAAAGATGGAGAGCAGCGACTTACCATGTAAAACCACATGGATCGAGTACAAATGAAAGAAAAAGATTAAGTCCAAAATTTTCAGCTGTAGCCCGAGTTAGTAAATAATGGTTAGGGGACATGGCATGTTTAATAGCAACCACAAGCGAATCACACTGTTGGCAAGTTTATGGTTGCTATTAAACATGCCATGTTTCTGACCATTATTTACTCCCGAGCCCTTCATATATTGTCAACCTATAGAAAATGTATTATTGGCTTGTAATATTTTCAGAGAGCAAAACTTTCACCATGGAAATATACAGTTTAATTTTTCTGTTTAAGATCTTGGAACCACAGTCTGCCAAAATGTAAGCTTTATCAGAATAATAGAATTAGATCCTGTTAAATGTGCATGGTTCTCGTCCTCCATGCCCTGGTGGTTCTTATGAACTACGTCAGTGAACTTCTAGTGTTCTATTACTTGTTCCAAATCGTTTAACAGTGACTTAGGCCTACGACTCGGTTGCTGTAGACATGTGGACTGTCATATGGGTTTGTGACATCATGCGGAATAGAGGTCTCGCATGCGATTCCACACCAATCCAGACCCCGCTCTCGCATGACACTACGTGGTGGTCAAGCTAATCATTTCATCCCTGATGTAATTGATTCAATTATGCTGACAATAATGGTTTATCATTTACATTAACAGTTTGCAGTATTTACATGTTAATTTGGAGCGCCCAATGACAAATATGTATTAACACATATCTAGGTTAAATTAGCTGGGTGGTCTATAAAAAGGCCCCATTAAAAAGATCCTAGGGAGAACACTGTACGTGATAGTATCTTTCCCAGTCCCTTGCCAGCCAGGCCTCCGTCTCCTCCACTGTTTCAAGCTCCCTCGACAAATCATGGCGAGCCCTGTCTTCTGACAGTTGAGCGTCCCTTTCCTTGACTGTTTCAAAGTCCCTTGTAATGATGCGTGCGCGTGTCTCTCTCTCTCTCTCTCTCTCTCTCAGGTACTGTAGAATCCTTTGAGGGGCCAGGCTTCCTCATTTCAACATCCAACATACAGTAATCTTAGAGGATATAAATAATATAAGGATTATTTAAAAACTCCAACATATTAACAGATGACAGTGATATCCTCAGATTACAGTAAGAATAATAATTATGACATTATTATTATTATTACTATTAGTAGGAAGAGATGAATTACATGTACTTCATTACAACACACTTTATTTTCACACTCCCTTGTTAAACCATTAAGTCTGCTTCAAGTACAAAGAATATTCAGTGTACATATGAGTTAAAGATATTCTATATAAAACGTAGCCTCCTTATATCGTTGATTCCATAACATCCTTCAAAAAGCAGTGCCAGTGACAAAACAATTAGCCTAGTATCCAATTTGAAGAAAACAATAATAAATGACGTATTGCTTTTCTGAGGAAATCCCTCACAGGTAACATTCACATCAACCCTTTCAACCGCTTACATCTGAGCTACTGTTCCGCTCAGAAAGGTAGAGGTGTGTCCCTTTTCTCTCAAGTTGCAAAAACAGCAGCTTATCAAAATGGTTTTTTTTTCCATTCTACTCAGCCGTGAAATTAACCAACACCAAAAAAAAAAAAAAAAAAAAAGCGTGCCTGAGGCCGTGCACTGTGACGTGGGGGCTCATCTTGCTACCTTCATAATGTCGTGTTGTATTTATTTCTAGAAATAACACATCATGTGAACTAGGATATTACCCAAATCATGTTGCAGGTTTGATGATATATAATAGTGTAAGGGTCAGGGTAAACAGGGTGTGACTACATAATCCAAATTCATAAATCAGTAAACTATCAGTCATGCAATCCTTTACATATTGGAAGAGAGAGAGAGAGAGAGAGAGAGAGAGAGGAGTGGGGGTACAAATAAACAGCTCAGTCATCCCCAAAACAGGGAAACCAAGCCTACCAAGAAGTTTTTCGGGAATGACAGAGAAGCAAAATTGAAATCAAGAAACAAGAACACAATACGAGCTAAAGTGATAACACCAGTAGAAACATTTCTTGTACATATTAATACAATAACGATATTCCAAACTATGAATTGCTTGGCAACAAACTGAACAGGGACTCGGAAAAGTTTCAACAACATCAATCACAGAATAAGTATCACTCACAGCTGCGGGTTTATTGCTCTACAATAATAACAAAGTCTTAGGGTGAGTTGCAAGAATAATTATATAATTATTCCTCTGTTACTTGCTGTATCTTTATTTTGTTGGGCTCTGGGAGTTTCAGATTACACATCTAATGCTCCACTAGTTAAATGAGCCTTTAGCAATGAATCTTGGAACTTGGTGAATGATCACTGCCCACTACATCACATTGAAGCTTATTTTTTGATATAGTACAGAAGGTGCTGCATGTAAAGCAATAGAGCACACACATGAACCTGGTAACCATCTGTTGTCAGTATTCATTGCATTGGTTTCGCTTGTTATTGGGAGCAAAAGAGCAAATGGATGAATATGACCAGGATGAAGCAGATATTATTAACCCTAAGCCAAAACTTAGTGAAATTAAAGACCATCTAAACATTATTAAATACATTGAAGATAACAATGATGAAAACTTATCTTCATATTACAAACATTGGAGGCATCTGCATGAGTTAATTATTAAAGAAATTGATGTCAAAGGAAGACAGCAAAATCTCAGCAGTTTCTTCAAATGAATAAGTGTGTCATATGTGGTCAATGAAGGTGTGCGTTGATTGCCATGTTCTGCATTAGTTCTATATTTTGTAGGGCCAAATACTGTATTGCATTATGTCTTGCATACCAAAATAACCTTTGTATTTCTTAAATTTAAAATACTGAACTATAGAGATTCTTTTTAATAAACAGTGTGTTTAAATATGTACCTTGGCTCATTTCATAAGTTATTTTGTTAATCTGGTCTTTCATTAATTTGGACAACCTAGAGCTTCAATTATTCTGGATTAATGAGGTTCTGCTATATGAACAAAATGTTATGTAGTAACAGATTGGAAGTGTAAGAGCTGCTGCATTGAGCCTCATATTTCAATAATGTATGTGTCCTCTGGGACTCACAGCAGGCAAGTTCAGGAATTATTCCCTTGGAATTACTAAGCCAGATCCATTGGGGAAGATTTGCTTCTTTACTATATGTCTTTTTTTAGTAACTTACAAGTTGTCAATGTGAATCTTTCTGTTGGACCTGAGCAAAAGTTCTATCACTAAATTTATTTTAGGTTACCCAGTCAATGGCAGGTGTTGTGAAAGCTATGGATGCTGCCATGAAGTCTATGAATCTTGAGAAGATATCCACTTTAATGGACAAATTTGAGAATCAGTTTGAAGATCTAGATGTTCAGAGTTCATACATGGAGAATGCTATGTCCCAGACTACTACTACTTCTATTCCTCAAGGTGATGTAGAGCATCTGATGCAGCAAGTTGCAGATGAAGCTGGGTGAGTACCAGGCTTATTGTTTGCTTAAAAGATTCATAGTATTGTTGTGTAGTGAGCACATATTGGTTGAATTTGGTGAATGTGAGTGATCTAATGTTGGTGAGCTAGAGGTCGTAACAAGAATTTAATCGGAGGATCAGACTTCACAGGTACATGTTCTAATTTGTGAGAACCAATTTAGAAGTCCAGAAGAAAGCATTGTTTATGCAGTCTTTATTTGATAACTGTGCAGCACCACCACCACTAAAGCCTCGATAAGTAAACACATTGAATCTTGTTCGCTAGCCAGTAAAATCTGTGCGGCTGCTCAGCATCAAATAGCAGTTATAGGAAGCAATTTCTTGTGAAAGTAGGAGACTAAATTCTTACCCACCCCTGTGGGTGGGGGACTCAGACGAAGAACAC